>NW_016160265.1:45656-67447 GCF_001687245.7 Rhagoletis zephyria | reverse complement strand
TAGTGCTGAACTCCGGAATGCCTTACGCTCAAAAAATTATTTTATGCCATCCAAAATACTATATTTTATTAGTGAGCTGAGCTTTCTTAAAACTTTTTCTGAAAATAAATAAAATTTTAAATTTAAAATTTCAACATTAAAAGATTTCGAAAAATGTTAGCTGAAAATTACATAAAAAACTCATTATTTGGAATATGCCCGATTAAAAATTGTTCTACCGATTCATTTCATCAGAAATTTTTCAATGATATCCAGTCCGTGAAAACCCGATTGTGAAACTAAAATGATTTTGAGATAGATCTCTCAACTCTATTTCTTCGATGGGTTCAGGTTATTTAAAAAAAAAACAGGTATTAGACCAGGGTAGACCATTTCACGAGACACATAAAATTGATCAAAATCTATGATTCATGCGCAAAAGCTATTACCTTCATACTTTAGTGAGGCATCTTACCAAGCCAGGTCTGTTTATGTTCTAGTTAAAAAAAAATACACTTGTTTTAATGTTTTATGTAAGTTTACCCTGCAGGGTGTGTTCCAGTTACATTGTTTGTATGTGCGAGTATGTATGACAGCTGGTCGAACAAACAATTGGAGTTGACATTATTAGCACCATTAACAGTTGGCGCTAGATATCTGTCGATTTAAGTCTTAATTATGTCGCTGTTGTTGTGTTTTGTGAGCATGGATTTATTACTGTTCTTAAGTTTGAATTTTTTACTTATAATTTCGCATAATTTTCAAAGTAGTAATTTAATATGTCAACGGCAACGTTGTTTAGCAGAGTTCACCTGCGGATAAGCTGGCGTTTATGAAGAAGTTTTCAGTATTTGAGATAAATCTAGGACTGAAGTATATTTTTGCTATTTGTAAAGATGACAGAAAAAATAAGGTAAAATAATTGCTAATAACATAAGCTGGCTTTACTGATGGTTTAATTTTAATCTTTTTTATTTCATCAATGCAAAAACAAAAATAGGCAAATTCTAGGCCAAATCAGTTTAACTTCTCAGTTTTGGATCAAATCGGTAGTAGTGGGCTCGAACTCTTTACAAAGCCGTATATATGTACATACACACATATGTACTAAACCTTGGGTCAAACATCCTTAGACGGCAATAGTGTTAATACTCAGAGTTGAAAGAAATACGAATTTTGCAATACAAGCGACCAACCATCCTGGCTCCGGACTTCCAGTAAAAGTCTTAGCTTGCGCCAAATTTAAAAGGATTAATGGGCTTTTTTGTAGTTAACGTCTGCATGCCGGACACACGTTGGGCACAACTGCGTTCACTCTGCCCATTCTTTTGTGTGCTGTAATATCTAAAGCGAATTTGGGCTATTCTGACGTGATTTCCCGAGGCAGAAAAAGCTCTGTCCCGTCCACGTCGAGTGGTTGTTTGTCCAAAACGGCTTTCATAGGTCGAGAGTCGATGTAGGGCAAAACCGACTGTCTGTGAATGCCATTTATGGCCTGTCGGTATGCTGTCGGGTCCAGAGGTTATTTCATGAACCTCTGAGTTTCGTCCGTCAGTTTGTATAGGTGCCTCCGGACGTGCCTTGGGGAGGGCTCTGCTGAAAGCAGGTATTTTTTCTGGTACCCGAGTCTGTAACACACTACAGGGAGCTGCTTACGGAGCAATGTGTTATGTTCCTTGATGGGGAGAATCTGATCCTCGTCGTGTAGGTGGTGTGGTGGCAACATCAGAAGACATCCAGTCGCGGTCTGGAGTGCCGAGTTCTGACATGTCTCTAGCTTCGGCCACTGCGTCCTGCACGAGTACTTTCGGCCAAAACCTACCGAGAGAGAAGCCATAAATCTTGCAAAACCTAAAAATTTGACTAATACAGAAACACAGCATTGACCGTTTCTTCATTTTCTTTAGCCAACTTTAACTGGCCTTCGAAGTCCGATTTTCCAAATGCTCAGCTTTACCGCCATGTTATTTTATAAACGTAGTATAAGTTAAGTTGCGGAGAAGAAGAACCCGAGCCCGAAGTCGATGATGATGGAGTCGACGTTCCACCGCCTGACTATGACGAGGTACGTATAGCAATAACGCGGCTGAAAAACAACAAAGCCGCTGGAGCTGACAGCCTGCCATCTGAGCTCTTCAATAACAGTGGCGAGGAGCTGATAAGGTGCATGCATCAACTCTTATGCGGAATGTGGTCAGATGAACGCACGCCCGACGACTGGTCTTATCGAGCGTATTGTGTGAAAGACTGAAGCCTACCGTCAATGAACTGATTGGGCCTTATCAGTGTGGCTTTAGACCTGGAAAATCCACCATAGACCAGGTATTCACAATACGCCAAATCTTGGAAAAGACCCGCGAGGAAAGGATCGACACTCACCACCTATTTGTCGACTTTAAAGCCGCTTTTGACAGCACTAAAAGGAGTTGCCTATACGCCGCTATGTCTGAATTTGGCATCCCCTCAAAACTCATACGGCTGTGTAAAATGACGTTGAGCAATACCACCAGCTCCGTCAGAATTGGAAAAGACCTCTCCGAGCCGTTCGCCACAAAACGGGGTTTCAGACAGGGCGACTCCCTTTCATGTGACTTCTTTAATCTGATGTTGGAGAAGATAATAAGAGCTGCAGAACTGAACCGCTCAGGAACAATTTACTACAAGAGCGTGCAATTGCTGGCTTATGCCGATGACATCGACATCATCGGTAACAAAAACCGCGAAGTCTGTTCTGCCTTTTCCAAGTTGGATAGGGAAGCAAAGCGCATGGGTCTGGTGGTAAACGAGGACAAGACGAAGTATCTCCTGTCATCAAACAAACAGTCAGCACATTCGCGCCTTGGCACCCACGTCACTGTTGACAGTTACAATTTCGAGAAAGTAGAGAATTTCGTTTACTTGGGAACCAGCATTAACACCGATAATAATGTCAGCATTGAAATCCAACGTAGAATCACTCTTGCCAACAAGTGCTACTTTGGACTGAGTAGGCAATTCAGGAGTAAAGTCCTCTCTCGACGTACGAAAACCACGCTCTATAAGTCACTCATCATGCCCGTGCTGGTATATGGCGCAGAAGCATGGACAATGACAACATCCGATGAGGCGGCTCTTGGAGTGTTTGAGAGAAAGATTTTGCGGAAGATTTACGGGCCTTTACGCGTTGGCGACGGCGAGTACCGCAGACGATGGAACGATGAGCTGTATGAGCTTTACAACGATATGGACATAGTGCAGCGAATTAAAATACAGCAGCTCCACTGGGTTGGTCATGCCGTTCGAATGGACACCGACGCTCCAGCTCTGAAAGTATTTAACTCGGAACCCGCTGGTGGTAGCAGAGGAAGAGGGTGGCCCCCACTGCGATGGAAAGATCAGGTGGAGAAGGACTTGGCTTCACTTGGCGTTTCCAATCGGCATCAGTTGGCACAGAGGAGAAACGACTGGCTTGCTTTGCTGAACTCGGCTAAAATCGCTTAGGGGGTAACTGCGCCAAAAAAAGAAGAAAAGAAAGAAGAAGAAGTATAAGGTATAAACGTGTCGCCAAAAGCACAATAGCATGATTCATATACTGTCACAACCAAACTGCAAGTAGGTGGAAAAGCGAGTAAATTCTTTAACCGCGTTCTAGATACCCACCTAAGTCCTTGAATCGAGTACAAAAAGTACTCAGTACTTGAAGAAAATATCGAGTATTTACTCATTGTTTCTTGTATCGGAAGAAGACTACTAAGAAGGACGGCAAACTGTCGAAGGTAACTCCGAGGATTCCTTCTTCCGAGTCTGACCTTCGTCGTCCAGGTGGTATAAAGCATGTCCGAGGTTGAATAGTAATCTAACATTTAATGGATACTGTCTGGATATCTAACAGTAAGTAGGTACTTTTAGAAGCTTCTTGAAAAACGGCCCCTTATATTATACATATATAACTGGCTAAAGCCGACTACGTTGTCACGTGCATCTAATCGGCCTAGCCATACAGTGTTCCAGGGTTCCAAGTGATTATAATATTCGAAAGGGCTGGGATGGGTACATTACAATTTAATAAATTTACAAATCGAGGGCTTACATTTAATGCCCTCGTTTTTTTCAAATTGACGTTGACCATCGGCATAGCCTTGAATATCGCTTTTATTGTGATCCAGAAAATAGAGAGTATCGACTTGTTTTTCAGGAGTCTATCCAAAAGAATCTCTTTGTGAAGTAGGCTTCTCCTATTCCTTTTCACATTTACTCTTTTACTATTTTGAAGTCTCTCTTAAAAAAAATAATATGAGATTTTTTCTCAATATCAGCTAAGAGCATTATACCAAAGAAATATATATATGTATATATATCTACAGAGCAATTAATGCACCAAAACTATGCAAAGGACTAAATTTGAGGTAATGAACATTGTGGCCAAGTACAAAAACGTATATGCTTGTGTATGAATATAATATTAAATAAACAAAATATAAATTTTTTGTAACACTCACTAAACGTTTGATAGTGAAGAATTACATTTTATTTATGAGTATTTTTTTCTTTCCTTGCGCCCACGAGTCCTTTAGCAAATGCGAAAGTCGCTACTGAGATTTTGCAAATACATCTCCTTACTTTTGCCTCTCTTATCCACTGATTTGGCCACTCACCTGCTCTGTTCCCGTTCTACCAACAGTCGACATGCAGCGATCCGAGCATAGCCGAAAAAATTTGCTGTCATACAAATCACTTTGCAACACTTTGATGCTCGTTTTTCTAAAGTAAGTACGTAGGTGCTTATATTTTTTACACAAAACACGCTGCAAGTTGCTCCTTCCTGCAATGTTTGAAAAGCAACAGGATAAAGGTCGAGTACCCTTTTTTTTTATTTGCACAAATACAAATATGCCAATTAACAAAATCTTGTACTTAAGTAAGTACAAACTAAGTTTGGGCGTCCAACACTTTGCTGGTTTTTATCGAACTGCCGCAAAAAGAATTCGGAAGTAGCATTGTTGCTTGAGTGAATTTTCTTTTCCTTATTTGCCACCTTCTGCTTTCTATAAATTTTTTGTGTGCTAAAAATGTGATATAAATGAGTGAAACTTCGACCATGTGTTGCTATTGACAACAATAGCAACAATTCCGGCACTTGAACACGCGCACGCTGCTAAAACCCAGGGAAATATCGTTCATAAATTTTGTATTTTTTTTTTTTGCATAAACTGAGAAATCATAGTGAGCATGTGTTTGTAGTACAGTCTGGTGGTTTTTATTATTTCCTTTTACTTGCGGGTGGCAAGCGAAAGCGAAACTGTTAATAACAATAACAAAAGCGGAATTCGCCGCAACAGTAACACTTGCCGCTTTTCGAGTGACAGTTGAGTTGGCACGTGCCATATTAACAGGTTGTTTCTGTCAGCTGTTCGATGTGCTGGTTGTTGTCAGTTGTCGGTCGGTTTAAGCTTTTCTAAACAATAACCTGGATTGGAAATGTTTTATTTTATTAGCTTGCTGATTTATTTTATCCATTAGGAAATTGATGTAAATAATCTCTCTAGCTGGCAACACGCCTACTGTAAAGGTAGATTTGTGGATGCAGCTTGCATACTATTGTCCGCACCAGGGGCGGATCCAGCGGGGGGGTTTTCTGGGTTAAACTACGTGTCAGTCAGTGGCGGACCCAGGGGGGGGGAAGGTGTTTTAATACATAGACGCCATATTATACATACATATGCGCCATATTAAAATACACCCCGTGCGTCCGCCACTGACTGACACGTAGTTTAACACCCAAAATCCCCCCGCTGGATCCGCCACTGGTCAGCACCATTGAAAGGGCACTTGCGTTTAAGGAATTTGAAATAGGCGTGTTCCCAGATATCGAGGAGGGTGTCTTAAATAATGTTCTCCCGGGGCGGGGCGGTTCTTCAAGCCCTAACTCGCCTTGGGCTGGATCACTCTGTGGCCGAGCTTGTTCATCGCCTCTTAGGCAGTAAAGCTATTTATTCCGAGATGGGGAGGTATTTATAACAAGGTATGCAAGCCGCGGAACTCCACAAGGCGGAACACCTTCCCTTTTCTTTCGAATCTAACGGTGGATACTTCGCTGTCACAGTACCCAGGTACAGGTTGCTAAGTCATTGCTTACGCGGTTGATCTTGCCCTGACGGCAATTGGTAAGCACCCCCTAATTCTTTGTGACTTAGTTCAAGGCGCCTTACGCGTCGTGGATACCTGGTCCAAACAGGCAGGCCTTATGTTCTGATTATGGCAACTTAACGTAACACGTAACTTACAGGTTCTCACTTAAACATTACCTTAAATGAATGTATCTTATAATTGAACAGCCGAAACTTGGCGTAACTCAATGCCACGTCGAATCTGTTTCATTTTGATTTTTACGCTCTACGTTGCGTTAAGTTGCCATACTCAAGCTTCTAGTGTTAATCCGGCAAAAACGGTCAGGGTTCTCTTTTCAAAGAGAACGAAAGCTACAACTTCCTTCCTTGAACAGTAGGATTACCTCATGGGAAGAATGGGAGGACGATTCGGTCCTGGTCTCGTATTCCGACTCAACACCCATCTACACTGATGGCTCTGAAGGTAGGAAGTGGGGTATACTTGCAAGAACTCCACTTAGCCTTAGTTTTCGACTGTTAGATCTATGTAGCGTTTTTAGGCTGAACTAAAAGCAATAAACGAAGCTGCAGGTTCTCTAATTAGTCTGAAGGCAGTAACAATCTTCTCTGACAGCCAAGCGGCTATTATTTAAAGCACTTAATAGTGACCAATCTACATCGAATATTGTTATGGATTGTAGACTTACTCTTAATGAACTGGCAGGATGTTACGTAACTAATGTTGTATGAGAAGCAAGTAGCAAGTAGCAAGAGAAGGAACCTTGCTGACTGTAATCAGTACAGCTCGTAATGCGGGCATTCCGCTCTCTTTTTGCAAGCTCTGACTGGAAAATAACTTTGTCGAACGGGCAAATATAAGATGGCCTGCGGAGCGTACTTAAAGGATAGCAAGATATATCTGGCCTAAGCTGGAGAAGCGTAGATCTCGCCCGCTCCTCGACTTGGAGCGACCATTGCTCCGACATGTTATTGGAGTTCTCACCGTGCATTGCCTGATGGGAACCCACGCCACTAGAATGGCTTTTCAGTCAAACGACTACTGTCGCACCCGCCGTGATGAGAAGGAAGTCGAAAGCGTGGAACACTAGTTTCCACTCTCCACCAGCCTCCTTATCCAAGTTGGAAAAGGTAGAACAGGAGTCGCTGCTCTTCTTAGCGATGATTTTGATGAATTGGGAATACGCCAGCAATTGCATGCTCTTGTAGTAAATTGTTCCTGAGCGGTACAACGTCATTTTACACAGCTGTATTAATTTCGCGCGGATAACCAAACTCAGATATCGCAGCGTATAGCCACCAGTCTTTAGTGCTGTCGAAAGCGGCTTTAAAGTAGGCGAATAGATGAAGTGTGCCGATCATTTTCTCGCGGGTCTTTTCCGTTTTGGATGTATTGTGGATCTTGGTCTAAGGAGGCTTTTCCAAGTCTATATTCGCACTATTAAACCCGATCATTCCGTTGACGGTAGGTTTCAGTCTTTGACACAATACACTCGATAAGACCTTGTAACCTATGCTCAGGAGGCTGATCCTGCAATAGTTGGCGTGTATGGCGGGGTCGCCTTTCTTGTGGATGGAGCAAAGCACACCTAATTTCCAGTCGTCGGGAATGCGTTCATCTGACCACATTCCGCATAAGAGTTGATGCATGCACCTTATCAGCTCCTCGCCACCGTTATTGAAGAGCTCATATGGCAGGCTGTCAGCTCCAGCAGGTTTGTTTTTTTTCAGTCGCGTAATTGATATTTGTACCTCGTCATAGTCAGGCGGTGGAACATTGACTCCGTTTTTATCGATTGGGGGATCGGGTTCGTCTTCTCCACAACGTTCAGTGCTGCTACTATTCAGTAGGGTGAAAAAGTACTATTTTCATAATTTATGTAGATTCTGGACATCGTTCATTGTGTAGCCATGCCTGTTCTTACAGGACTTAGCTCTGGTTTTGAAACCTTCCGTAAGTCGCCTTCTTTCTGATAAAATTTTCGGGAGTTTTTCCTGTCGGCCAGCATTTCTCTCTCTTCCTAATGACCTGTAGGCGGCATCTTTTTTCTCTGCAGCTTCTTGACTCTCCTCATCTTACCGATTGTTCTTTCGGGCTCGCTGAAATTCGACTAATTATTCGGCGGTGGCACTTAATGAGCGGGAAATGCCGCGTTTGTCGGTTTGTTGAAAACTGCTCTCTGAGAGCAGGTGGGAGAGCCGAATGGCGAATGCATTTGCCGTCTGTTGTGATTGCAGCTTTACGACGGTAAGCTTTCCTTGCATTGTTGGTGGCACATTTTTTCGTGCACAGAGGTGGGTGCATATCTTGGCTGGAACAAGAAAGTGGTCCGAGTCTATGTTTGGCCTTCGGAGTGTACATACGTGCCTTCAGTCTATTACAAAATTATCGATTTCGTTGCTCGTTTCTAGATCCGGAGACGGCCAAGTTGATTGATGGACCTTGCTTGAACTTAGTACTGCATACTACCATGTTTCAAGCCCCGGTGGAGTCGACAGCTGCAGGCCGTTATCAGACGTTTCATTGTGGAGGCGGAATTTTCTCACGGTGGTGCCAAATATCCCTTCCTTGTCCATCCTGGCATTAAAATCGAATTAGCTCCACAATAGATGGCCCCGGCATTTCTGGTCTCGTCTTGGTGACAGCTTTTCCCCTTACATGAACCAACCGGATAGAGGCACCTTCCCCATTAAGGTGCGGACATTCCAGGTGCATACCCTAAATCCGTAGTCCTTTGAAAGTTTACCGTGGTCGATGTGAAAACGGGGGTTTCATCCGAGGCTATATTTTCTTTATTCTCTGGAATGGGTTTTTACGTGGCGGGTCCCCAACCTAGCGTACAACCCAAAGCTCAGAGGGGATGGTTTATTAACTCTTCGTGTTATTTCACGAACTAAAATCTACAGACAATAGAGCTATTTGATACATATGCATGCACATAAATACATACTCGTAGTTGTCAAAAACAGCTGTTCTAAGGCGAAATCACAAAGCATAACAACTCATTTATGCATTGTATTCTACACCTTTTGCCGGCACTCGTTGTGGCTCACACTCGAAATTTGAGCAGAAAAATTTACTAACGAGCTTTTTGCCAAGTTCAATAAGCTGTTCTGCGCTCAAATGTCGGGCGAAAAGCTTCTTTGGCTGGCGCCAGGTATAATATTCATGTTTCTGTTACAAGCTGCAATAAAAGCAAAAACATCGGATACGATTGACAACCGGCACAATATCTTGCACAAAATCGCTGATTTCATTTAAACACACTTACATTTGTATATACACACATACATATGTAACAGACAGGTGAATAAAGAGATGGCAGAAAAATGTCCGGCTATTTGTGGCACCAACTAACTGTAACTGTGACAGTTGAAGGCCATCAAAGGGACCGTACTGGCATTTGACCGTTGAAGCGGCTCAAACGCAACCCCTGAATGAATGAACGGTTACAAAGAGTGGCTGCTGATGGCGATGGCAGCAGCTGTGGCGCCACTTTGTGGCCAGTTCGTGTAAAATAAGTAGGTAACGCACCAACGCCCACCGTGTCGCCCGTCAAGCCTTCACTGGCCATACGTACATACATACATATGTATATATATTGGACAGTGCGTCGTGTAAATTACTAAATCGGCTTATAATTTTACAACGAAATTACGAGGGCTGCCGTCGTCGACGTTGGCATACACTCAAGCAAAGGATTACTATTAGTCACCTGACTAATTGATGGAGATGCGAGGTGCAAAGAAATCTATGCGATTTTGCTGGAAATGTGGCAACATTATGTTGTTGGTGACTGCGACCACACCAAGTGCACACAGCAAAGTAAGTAAATGTTGCGGAAAATGCAAAGCAGGTAATAATTAGATTACAAAATTTTTCGACGTTGACTTATTTTACTTTTATGAGACCGTTTTGTTGTTCTCATTTTTTTTACAGACATGCCAATGTCAGTAGTGCTTGTGCCGTTTGTTTGTGTCAACTTTGTTTTTGTATGGATGGATGTACACGTGTGTGCATGTGTTGGGACTATTTGCATGTGTATGTTTACTCAGCAATATTGAAAGCAGTTCGCTGCTAACGACGCATACTTTTAGGGGTTAATATGTTGTGGCATTTGCAAAGCCGCAAAGTATGCAATAATATTATTGCCTCCTGCAATGCGTGATGAGATTTTTGTGCAACAGTTAGCTAAGTAATGGGCCGGTAGGAAATTTTTAAGCGAACTAGGGGAAATCTTTTTTATCATTTTTTGTCAGAAACCAAATTTTGAAACCGACTGTTGCTAAGCAACTAATGAAAGCATTTAAGTTAGTAGCACATCGAGCTGCTCAGAATTGAGCGGGTAATGGAATGGTGCAAAAAAGTTACTAAAGCCTCTTTTCTAAACAGTTTCGTTGATTTTATTTTTTGCAACAGACGCCCCATATCGTTGAGAAGTCAGCGGTATATTTTCCAGATATCTAATTGCCGCCTGGCTGTCAGTGAAAATGTAGATATCATGACTAGGAATCGTATCACACTACACCAGTGATGCGGCCTTTGATTGTGGCCCCAACACAAACTCTTCTGTCGAAATTCGCGCCCTCCGTTCAAACATGTATTGATCCTCTTTTCCTGACTGTGTTCATTGGCCATTCCTCCCTTGAGGAAATAAGGCTCGTGAACCTGGTCTTGGAAGTATATGTGGGATGTAGTCGATTGTAGGAAACTTAATAAGTTCGCTCGAACTCTTGCAGTAACCGATATGTAGATGAGTCCATTTCTTGGCCGCGTTAAGCCTAATGGCGGTATAACATGCCATCTTTCTTTCAAATAGCTCCGTCGGGAGAAATGTAAGTAGCATGTTGATCGGTTTGGTGGCTGTTGTCTTCATCACTTAAACTTGACCTTTGCCCAATTTCTTAGCGTTAACCTTTTTATTGAGAGAATCCCAACAATTACAATTTACAATTTTGGCATCCAGAACCCAGTTTTTTCCAATAGTCTTGGTACAGGAGTATACGGCTGTTGTGTCTTTGCGAACCCTTTCATCGATCTAAGTTCCCCAATTTAATTTCCTATCCAGAATTAGACCTAAACATTTAATTTGTTAAGTTCTCTGCAGTGTAGGACCATTCAAGGTGATATTTGCGAGATATGGACCGATGTGTTTCTTTGTAAATAGCACAAGTTCTGATTTTGTGAAACTTACTCCCAAACCACGGTTGCTGCACCATCGCGAGATATTTTTTGGTAGGCTCCTTATGCGATTAGGCAGAGTTACTAAATGTTTTCGTGTAGCCGAAGCGGCAATATCATCGGCGTATGCTACACTCTGTCTCCGCTTCTTTCTATTTGTTTCAGCAACCCCACCCCTCCCTGGGGGTTCTCTTACCGCGTACTTTTTGACTCCTCTATCTACTAGTTATGAGTTTGTAATTCGATCTCGGAGGAGGTCGTCGACAAATGCTACCAGCGTGTTGCAAAGTCCAAGTTCCTGGAGCGATAAAATGACTGCATCCGGAATGTTATTATTAAAAGGTCCTTCAATGTCCTAGAAGACAGATAAAGCATATTCTTTGTAATGCAAGATTTTTCGGTGTGAAAGGTAAAGCTATGTAGAGCTGTATCCACGTGTTTCTCTTTTTTGTTATTGGGAAGTAGAGAGCTTCGGACCAACTATTTCCCTCATTTGGGCGTCCAATATGCCTTCTATTGACTTCAGTAGGAAGGACGAGACGCTTATTGGTCTGAACTCATTTGATTTGGTGTGTGAAGATTTACTTGCTTTGGGGATAAGTAGATACAACTTTTACCTGCATCTTTGTGGTTTATAGGCGAGGCTGATGATTGCTTTTAATTTTGGAATAATTATATTCATTATTTTCTGAGGACGTGTGGGGTGAGAAGCAGAAAATAGCTGCCTTAAAGCTCTCATCAGAAGTCGCAATAAGAGGGATTTCACCGTATGGGACAGTGTTCTGTGAATTGTTTGCTGCTCTAGTGACAGAGCCATCAGGAAAGTGCGTCTGCATGAGAAGTTCAAGCATTTCAGAACTATTCCGTTCTCGTCCGTTTATCATCTTCTTTGATCAGGTAGCTAGGCGCGCTTGGGTTTTTCTAAGGGTGTTGCATAATCGGTTTGCCTATTTGCTTGGTTGCTTTCTATCCTTTGACAGAAAGTTTCGCAGGAGGAGCGTTTTGCAACCCTGCCTGCATATTTAAATCTGCGTTGGCGGTTCTTGTATTTACTTCACATATTTGACGCTTTCGCTTGATTAAAATTTCATTTTGCATTCCTTGCCTAAATCCAATCCTTTCTTTAACCCTTGAAAGATATCCATATTGCAACTTACGTAAAAGATACCCATACGCTTCAGAAGCGCACGATTTTGTAAGATGTATATTTTACCCCAATATTGAATACTCAGGCAAATAATGAAGTCATTTTATAAGTTGTAATAGTTTTAAAAATAAAATTCATTATTATTATAAATTTGCGTATCATAAAAACTTTTAAGCGTAAATCACTACATGACCCCTCGTGAAAAAAATTAACAAAAATATATTCATCGGGCGTGCGCCTCTGTGACGTAGGCTATCTTTCTAGGGTTAAGCAGCTATGACGTACGTGCTACTTACATATATATTATAGCATCAAAACAAGTTTGGGACCACCAATAATATCGAATAATTTGGATTTTATTATTATTCATATATTTTTTAGTGCACATAGCAATATTTTAATTTTTGGTGCCTAATTTCTTAGTTTAATTAGTCTACTTTGATTTTGTTACAACAGATTGAGCAAATAAAAATTGTGTCCCTAGGTGGTACCTCGCTTCTCACCAATGTACCTGAGAAGGTTTAATAACTTTAACGAATTATAAGAATTCAAAGCTGCATTCAAGATTTTAACCTAAATTCCTTTTTTACTTAGCATCTTCTCAGAATTTTTAAAGCATCATTTTTTAAAATCCACTTTCTCGTTACTACAAATAAGAATTGCATTTGTGAGTACAGAAACACAAATGGCCCATTCACGAGGCAGAAGCTTGAAATTTTGGTCACGTAAAAGTCGCAAATGAAGTAAATATTGATTGGAAGCATTTTATTATCCACTTGAGTATAAACGCACATACATACATATGCATTAGAGGGCTGCATGAATTCATTCAAACTTCTAGCCCAACAGAGTACAGTAGATTTGAATATTTTATTTCACATACAAAACACTCAACGGTTGGAATTTTGTAAGTTATGAATGTACATTTTGTTTTAATTTTTCTATCTTCAAATGGAAGAAGGTAAATGATTAAATCAAGGCGAATTTATACTTATACTTATATATACTTATATACTTATATATATACTTACTTATGTATATATATATATATATATTATATTTATTTATATGTATAAATTCGCCTTGGATTAAATGAAAAACATTCAAACTCATTTCGGTAAAAGTTTACAAACAAGTTTGTTCGTATTGTAATAGGAGCGCAGCAATACATACGAACATACATAACTACGTTTGTACATATGAGCATAGAAAAACTATTTCCGGATATTCATACAAAAAATTGTCTTTTATTTCCATTCAATCGATTTCACTTTGTTTGAATATTGTAATGTCGACACATATATCAGAACAGGTATTCACTGAAATTTAAAAAAAAACATTTTGAAACCAAAATCTTCATTCCTTTTGTATATGAATAGTTCATAAGCCGTCTTGAGTGATGTCATGCAGCCCTCTAATATGCATCTATTTATTTAAGGTAGCATAAAGTACATTTGTGTACAGGTTACTGTAGGAAAAACCTTAAAGTAAAAAAACATACATGTATGTTGTGGAAGATTACCACAAGATTACCAGATTAAAGTGAAAAAATTATAGTTGCCAAGTGGTTAATGTGTAACTAGTTCCAAGCTACTGAATTCCATTCCAGCGGCGAATTTTACCAAAATATAATTCTCGCTTATTTCTACTATGTATGTACACTCTAGACTCTACTTTGCCCAGGTTTGTTGCACTGGCTTGGCACCCCGAGTACAGGGAACTCGAACCAGGGATGAAAAATGGAAATTTCAGATTGTACCTAATTTCATAAAATAAATATACCTAAATGAGACAGATTTTACCTAAAAAAGAGTTGCATCATTCATTTATTTAAAATATGAATACAAAAGATGGATGTACTTTAAATATGATTAGGTTTCTTTCGAACTGAATCTGAAAACTATATCTATAGACTATGGTCTAATGAGAATCGGAGAAGCGCTGTTTTTTTGTCTAATTTTGACTACTGAAACATATTGACGAAAAAGACAAAAAACACACTTTGCGAAGTATACTGCTTTATCCAGCTTTTTTTAAAACAATAGGAAAATTCTGCTAATTTATCCGATTCCTCTTAATAAGTGCAGCAAGTCTAGAGACAATAATCAAATTGCCGTAAGTAAATTCGAAAGCATTTTAAATATNTTGTTTTAGGTCTAATTTTGACTACTGAAACATATTGGCGAAAAAGACAAAAAACACACTTTGCGAAGTATACTGCTTTATCCAGCTTTTTTTTAAAACAATAGGAAAATTCTGCTAATTTATCCGATTCCTCTTAATAAGTGCAGCAAGTCTAGAGACAATAATCAAATTGCCGTAAGTAAATTCGAAAGCATTTTAAATATACTTATTTCCAGAAATCAAAAAGCGAATATGAGTCAAATAGAAGACATCCTAAACATTGGACTGTATGGGCGAATAAAGGTTGGTTTTCATTATGTCAAATTTTGACAACAAAATTGTCGACATATTTTGACACAACTTTCTTTCCTTTATCCATGCCTCTATCGAAGATATTATGAGCCAAATAGCCGCTTTAGCAGCGCATGTACACGCTTGAAGGCCTATTCCGATCTAGATCAATAAAAAGCCCATTTTTTAAGCCCATTTGATAATTTGTTTTTGTTTTTTACCACTTGAACGTTGACGGACTTGGGCAAGTCTAAGATATTGACCAAAAATTTTAATCTTGCACACAGATTTTTTTAGAGCATAATGAAGCATACTGGACCCTCACAGATTTGATTAATAACTACTACAGTTAGAAACTTGCTACCATAAGAGGTAAATATTTACAATCTTTTTGGTTGTTTGTGTTTCCGACAGGGTAGGGGTATGATGTACTGTGGAATGATTTTCCGTCATCCCTGGTCAAATTTGGTTTGGAAACAAACCGGTTTCGGCGTTGTGTCATCTTCAGTGTCATTTTGCGCTCTGAATAGTTCATCTTTCCTTGTAATTTTACGTAAAAATAACGGATTCCTACCCACCGGCGAATATAAGCAACCAAAAAGCCCCTACCTGCGAGATAATGAAACAAATGCTGACGCACTTAGATGGGCATGCATGATCTAATGACAGTTAAAAATTCATTTATGAAAAATATGAACGTATCTCTTACAATTCAGGTTAATCCACTATATTACCCACAACATCCTTTATATGTGATAGTAAAACCTGGTATTTTTCATGTGTTCGAAAGGCTCGGTAAGTTCGAGATTCGACTGCGGAGGTATATAGAATCAGTAGAAACATTCAGCCAAGAACAAATTTACTAAATTTTTTTCTGAATTATTTATCTCTAATCGAGCGGCATGCAACGCACATTACCTGGATCCCATATTAAGCATGCATACTTTAGAATGGATCTTACGGGAGATGAAAAGATTATTTAAAGCTTCAGCGGGTCAATTAATTTGTGGAAGTTTGCTGCGAAAATTAAATATTCCCGATGGTAATCAAAAGAATTGTGTTGGCGTTATGAAATTTAAGCGATAACCCATTGCTGATACACCAATAAATAAGGGAGCTGATATCATTTTGTGAATTTACGCAATTTTCTACACTTTAAATCGTCGGCGTATATTAAAACTCGTCTAAATTTAAAACTTCTACAATACCGTTAATGAAGATTAAAAAAGGCAGTGTACATAAATGACTAACTTGAGGCTCGCCAGAATTCACTAAAATTGCACGAGTGTTGCAGGTTCCAAATTGAACAACCAGCTTCCTGTACTTTACAAACGATTCAAGCCAATTAAGAATAAAAGAGTGGATTCCAAGTTCTGCATCGTTTATGCTATCAAAAGCCTTAACAAAATAAGTACATAAAGGTAGAACGTCAACCTCAAATCCCACACTCCCTTTTTCAATAATCTCCATCTTTTCTTCGTGAGTTAGGGGCTGATTTCTAAAAACCAAGTTCCAGCGCTCTGCCAAGAACACTTCCAGAGATATTCAGAATGAAAAATTTGGTTAATTTCAAGAACATGGGTGCAGAACTTTTCAAGTTTTTGTTCGCCTAACAAACGAACTGTGTAGAAGATAAAGCTTGCTTAACTCTTTCTTCCATATATAATCTACAAATCAGTTTTCTATCCATTTTACTCTGATAAACCTGCATATACTTAGTTTTAAATACTATATAGACTTAAAACCATTCAAACGTGCTTTTTATTATACTAGAATTGAAAGGGCTACAAAATGTTTCTAAGAAATTTAATTAAAAAGCTGAAAATTGTGAAGTAGCTTTGTCGAATTTTCTTAATTTTTTTACAAACTTTGAATTTATGACTTATGTACATGGGTTTTGTTAGGTAAAGAGCTACACTCTCATAAAAAAGTAAAAAAAAAAAACATTAAATAAACGCAAGTGAAATAGCCAAAGAATGTTAAAATGTCTCTTACCTATTTATATTTTCGCCACTGTGTATATTAGCTAACGGGCCTCATGCATAAAAAGTGAGATAAAGCTACGCTTCGACTTAATTACAAGGTCGATATATTCAAATTAAGTCACATTTCGTTTACGACAATGCCAACACTAAACTGCCGATAACTTTGAGGAGAAGCACAATGAATTCCTGCTGTGAAATTCGCTACTTCTGAGTTACTATAGCTATACCTATATAAGTATGCATGTATGTATGTACATATGTGTACATACCAATTCACCTTTTTAATATTTTTGTGCCTCAGTGCATTGAACCGCATGCAGCTAGAGTTTGTATACTACGTACCGGAAATGCCCGGCCAGTGCGAGCTACACCAACACTTAAGTTTTTTTTTTTTTTTTAATTTCAAAGCCAACAACAATAACAAACGTAAGTAAACAAACTTGGCACAAAAACAAAAATGAAATTTGTAATGCTTATAAGGTATGAGTATGCATTGTCCTGGAGGTTTAACTGCTTGGCACAATAAGAGTCGAATTTGTGTGGTCGATTGCTTGCACAAGAGGAACTACATCGAAATGGTAATGATTAAATGACACGTGTTTACCAACACCNCAACAATAACAAACGTAAGTAAACAAACTTGGCACAAAAACAAAAATGAAATTTGTAATGCTTATAAGGTATGAGTAGGCATTGTCCTGGAGGTTTAACTGTTTGGCACAATAAGAGTCGAATTTGTGTGGTCGATTGCTTGCACAACTACTGGAACTACATCGAAATGGTAATGATTAAATGACACGTGTTTACCAACACCTCTTTCCGCCGGTAACACCTAAGCGCATTACAACGATTGCAAAATAGAATGGTACTGAGCTAAAGGTAAAACTACAGAAAGCAGCTTGCATCGCTTTGCAAGGCTTGCCTTAAGGTTACCGACAAACGCAAGGAAGTGAGCTTAAGTTGCTATGTTTATCAGGATATAAACTTTAATAACTGAGGTGTGCGCCACATTCGTTTGTAAATACATACAAAAATATTCCGGTACATTCTCCCCTTGAACACTTGAGAGTGGGATTTTATACAATCTTTTTGTGCTAAGTTCCATGTACGGAGAAAGCTAGTTTTAGTTTTATTAGATTTTATCTAAGGAAAAAGGAAAAAGTTGGCAGCGAGTGGCAAAAATAAATGAGAATAAACTTGTACTTCGCAGTACAGTCAAATGTACTTCTTTGCAATATTTTATACTTCAGGTCCCGTACTTCATCGATATTCTGGATGATCGTCATATGGCCATGACGATAAATTCATTCAAACTTTTNATGAGCTAAAGGTAAAACTACAGAAAGCAGCTTGCATCGCTTGGCAAGGCTTGCCTTAAGGTTACCGACAAACGCAAGGAAGTGAGCTTAAGTTGCTATGTTTTTCAGGATATAAACTTTAATATCTGAGGTGTGTGCCACATTCGTTTGTAAATACATACAAAAATATTCCGGTACATTCTCTACTTGTACACTTGATAGTGGAATTTTATACAATCTTTTTGTGCTAAGTTCCATGTACGGAGAAAGCTAGTTTTAATTTTATTAGATTTTATCTAAGGAAAAAGGAAAAAGTTGGCAGCGAGTGGCAAAAATAAATGAGAATAAACTTGTACTTCGCAGTACAATCAAATGTACTTCTTTGCAATATTTTATACTTCAGGTCCCGTACTTCACCGATATTCTGGATGATCGTCATATGGCCATGACGATAAATTCATTCAAACTTTTCAAGTCGCCGGGGACCCATGGCATTATACCTGCGCAGCTGCAAAGCGCTTTGTAGATGTGGTGCAATTGGTTGGTTCCTATTTATGCGAACTGCCCGCATTCATCCCGAAGGCCGGAAAAGGTTCTCGAGTGTCGCTAGGGATTTTAAGCCTATCAGTCTATCTTCGTTTTTGTTAAAACCGCTAGAGGGACTGATAGACCCGCACATAAGAAACGCGATTCCTCGTGACTGTTGTTCATATTATGCAGTAGGGGTCTTTCTCGATATCGAGAGGTCCTTAAACTACATCGCTGCAGAGATAATAGTCAAGTTTATTCATAATCTGGGGGTGGACTATATATAGCTTACTTCATGACAGAACTGTCGGGCCGGAGCGAGGGAGCGCCTTCACTCAGCGTAGAGTCAATAGGGGCATTTCGCAGGGTGGTATTCTCGTTCCCCGGCTCTGGATTGGGGTGGTAAATGACCTTCCAGAGTAACTGGAAAAAGTTAAACTTGTGGTTAAGGAACGAATTCTTGACTCCTTTTTTTTATCTGGTTCAAGATTACCAAAACAAGGTAACTACATACGTGGGCGATCAATGCCGGCCCCGCAGTAATCAAGAAGGAACTGGTATTGTTTACGAGGAAGTAATAGATACCCCTTGTGGCCCTTCCCTCGACTTAGGCTTTATCCTGAATAGGCAGCTTTGATAGAAGCTTAACATTGAGGAAAGGGTAATAAAGGCGGGGGTTGCCTTGCACTCCTGTAGGGGGGCTATCGTTAAAAGGTGAGGTCTCTCGGAGTAATTAATTAGCTTTATGAAACCAGATTTAAGCCTATCTTGTATCACGGAGCCCTTGTCTGGTGGAACTCACTAAAGAATGCTACACTTGCAAAACAACTGGAGCGTTTACAGCGGATCGGCCTAATCGGAATTAGTTGAGCACTGGTGCTTAACGTCATATTGAACACGGCGCGGGCGGATATTGCAGAGAGAAATGTCGCAGCACGAACTGCTATTAGGCTCAGCGGTGGTAACACTCTGCAGTTCTGGAAGCTTTGACTTCGCCCGGAATACTCAGATTACAGCGCCTCCGAAGTGGCTTCCAAAAGCTTCTTCGCAACCTATATTTCCTCTAGAGAAGACTGGGTAGGGTGGGGTTACTCCAAGAAGGGAGCGGTAAACTTCTTCACGGATGGATCAAAACTTGTAGACTTGGTTGGTGGAGGTTTCTTCTGTCGATACTTTCCACCAAAACTATGTTCCGGCTTCCGGACTTCTGCAGGGTCTTTCAGGTGGAAATAACTGCCATCAGGGAAGCGGTAGACTCACTACTTGAAGGTTTGATGGCGCGCTCGAAATCGGTAAAGGAATGCCTGACCGCGCCGAAGTACTTCTTAATAATGCTAGTTTAGGTACTGGGTCGCAGCGACATCACGGAAAACAGTGTGGCTGATGACCTGGTGTTGGAAAACGTTATCCAAAGATAAGCAGCAACTAGGGACGCCGCTGTCCTCCTGCGGTTCACTATTGGAAGGTTGGGTCTAGTGTTAGCATGGCGAGCGCTAGATTAACATGCATACTTCGTACGCGATATCATGAAATTGCATACCCTACTAAATACCTAATAAAATAGACAAAAGAAAGCGATGCTACTTTTGTGACATAAAAAAGGAAAATATTTTTATGTGTCACTTTAAAATACTCTTTGCAGCGCAAGCCGCAAGTAACTCATTGTTACCCCTTAAAGGTACCGAAAAATACGTTACCTCTCAAAGGCTAGTGATGGGGGTTCTGTCAGGCCATTGTGCAATTGGTATTGACGCGGTAGGACTAGGAATTTCAACCGATGATGTGGAGTTGGAATCATCTCCGCACTGTCCAACCTTCGCAAGGCTAAGATGGAAGCATTTTGGCTCGCACTTCTTAACTAACACTGAGATCGAAATCTAAATTTTGTAATGGGTTTCTCCCGAACCAACCTAACCTGTACTTCTTTAAGCTAAAAATTAAACAGTTGGTCACATTATGCATAACTGATAACGGGCCGATAATACAGTGTTGCACAAAAAAACGGAATTCACTTGAATCATAATATAGTGCAGGATTATAGAACACATCTTTAAATTGGTGTACATAAGGCTATTCTTAAACTTTTGCCAACATTGACCATTGTTTTTTTGCAAAAGTGTCAATGTAGAATATTAAATATGTGCTATTGCTGTAAAAGTACTTTTAGTACCGAAATAAATTGATACCCTCTTTTGAAATCGGTTAAAAATTGTGGAAGTTAGGCAATTTTTTTTTTTAATAAAGTCTTGAATTTATACATAAGAGTACGGTGACCAGTCGTACCGCACCATTTGTTTTCTTTGCAAATCTTGTTTGGTTTTAATTTTTTTTTTTTGCATTGGTCAACGCAAAAGTGCTTTTGTCGCTTCATTAAAATGGCCTTTAGTTCAATACAATTGCTGATTTATTTTCAAATTTTATCTAACATCGATTTAATTAGGATAAGCATTGCTTGATTTAAATACTATTGCTTAACTTAAATTTCTTTGTCGTAACAATACACCACCAACTTTTATTGGTTTGATGCCGGAAATGGAAACCACCGATTGCGGTAATTACATACATTTACATTAATATATATGACGGTACCGGAGGATTAGGTTGATGAAACCGTCAAAAGCGTTATTTACATATATACATATGTATTTCGTACACTCCAACACGCCGAAATTATAGGTATTACATACATGTAGTAGCAAGTATTTTTAACTGTAATATTTTTTCCGCACGTGATGAAAATTTACCAAAGTTTTGCGTGTTTTTCAGCGGTTTATGGCATTGACCCTTCCGTTCGGCTGTCGCTATAAAAATGTGCTCTTGCACATATCGCACACCATCTTCAAAAGTGACACAACTCAAAATTTGACATTTTTGAAATTATGCACTAAATATGCACACAGGGCTTTCATTTTCCTTTCAGCAAAAGCTGGAACAAATGTTTGTTATAATTTGTTGAATATCCGTAAGGTAAAGTCTTCCTTGCCCATATGATTAGCATGTTCGCATTTTCTGACGAACGTATTATTTTGAGTTGTGTCATCTTTGAAGATCGTTTGCGATATGGAAATATGTATGTAAGTACGCGCAGCTGAACTTAACGCGATTGCATTTTCTCAAAGCTGTTAGGTTTTTTTTTTTGTTTTTTTTTTTTTT
>NW_016160265.1:25624-45638 GCF_001687245.7 Rhagoletis zephyria | reverse complement strand
GTTGCTTTGCTGTTTTGCTTTTTTCCCATATTTAATCCCTTTAATAAATAGCTTAAGCTTAGCTGCTAACCAAGCATGTTAAGTGCGCACTTTGCCTATGCGAACCTTTTATTTTCACTTTGTTTTTTATTTTGCTCCGTTTACCATGTGAAGTGTAGCACGCAAAGTTCCATGGCTTATTTATTTTGCAAGGCGTCGCCATTGCATTTCATAAACATATATTTTTTTTTTAAATTATAAATGTATGTATACACAGTTTATAACCCTATTACAGGATGCTTGACTTATGCAGAAATTCAGCATGTAAAATTATACTAAATACTATTTAAATAAAAACAAAATACCTTAAGAATGAGCATGCAAAAAGCCTCACAGGCGTGTATAGTAAATGACTGCTTTCGCTGTTTGACTTGGATAAAGCACGCTATTCTAAAAAGCAGTTAAAGCACAAAATAAAATCAGCCATCAGTGTACTTTGCGGTTTGGTTTTATTATCCGCGTTATTTCATTTTTTAAACAAACACATACACACACACTGTTTACATTATGTATTTATCTATGTATTAAATATACATACATATGTCTGCTGTACAATAGATTATACTGTATACATCATGAATAATTGTTTAGGTTTTAGTACAGCCTTATAGATTTTACCCTTTATCGCTGTCTTAGTGGGAAATAAGTTTTCTTTTTAACCTTATCACAATCGAATACAACTTATGTCAACACCTGGCAGTAGTGTCGGATTTACCGTAAAGGCAACATAGGCAGGTGCCTAGGGCGGCGAAATTAAGGGGCGGCAAAATTTGTGTTGAAAAAAAAATCTTTTGTCAAGTTAGCTGCACTGAAAGTAGAATGTGTTTCTACATTTTAAGGCATACATTTGAGATTCAATTACGCAATCAGAAAATAAGACAACACTGTTAGGTATTGTTGATATTATTTAAATAATAATATTTAAAAATACAAATTTAGTATTTTTGCGATTATATTGTTGATGATGGCTTTCTTTAAACGTTGGAAACTTTTACTCAAGGCAAATACCACTTTTTCATCTTAAATTGTAATAAAAGTATAGCAAATAACATAAATTTTAACATTATTATTTACTGTTAATCGTTCCAAAACTGGTACTTTTACCTCAAAATATTTTTCTTATTGGAAAAGGGGCGGCAAATTCTGAATTGCCTAGGGGTGACAAATATGCAAATCCGCCACTGTCTGGCAGATCAATGACATATTGCTTTGCTGTTTACAAAAACAAGTAATTTTTAAGCAAAAAACAAAACCGACTTGAATTCTCATATACAAATGAAATAAACAAAATAAGTACCGGACCACCTCTAAGATACCACCTCTCATTTAAAAAAATTATATAAAAAAAAAAACAAATTCTGCAAATGTTTACTCAAATAATTATAATTCAGATTTTATTAGCTTACATTTCAGAATTTATACACAACCATACTTGGGCTAACGATTTTGCTTTCTTCTCTTGTCAGAACAGTTTCAGTTTTTTTGATTTTCGAAAATTTAACTTTTTCGTCTTTAAAATTTTTTTTCTGCGTAATTTTGCAGAACTTTCTTTTTCCTTTTCAGGAACTCTAGAACTATTGAAGAGCTACTCAGAACTGTTTTAATTAAATGTTTTTTTTTTTTTATTATTTAACTGTTTTCGAGTTTAAAATAAAATGGTTGTTTTCGGCGCAATTTCGCAGAACTTTCTTTTTCCTCCTTTTCAACTCTAGAACTTTTGAAAAGCTATCAGAAGAGTTTAATTTTTACTTTTTCCAAAAATTTAACTTTTTCGAGTTTTTTGAAAGAAATGTTTTTTTTCGGCGTACTTTTGCAGAAATTTCTTATTCCTTCTCAGGAACTCTAGGACTACTAAAGAGCTACTAAGAAATGTATAAATTTTTATTTTGTTTTCAAAAATTTGACTTTTTCGACTTTTTTGAAAAAAAAAATATTTTTTTTTTCGGCGAAATTTTGCAGAACTCTCTTTTTTTCTTCTCAGCAACTGTAGAGCTACTCAGAATAGTTTTAATTTATATTTTGTTAAAAAATTTTACTTTTTTGAGTTTTTTGAAAAAACTGTTTTTCGGCTTAATTTTCCTTTCAGGAACTCTAGAACTATTAAAAGCTACTCAGAACATTTCAGTTTTTATTATTTCACAAATTTAATTTTCGACTTTTTTGGAAAATTTTCTTTTTCCTTCCCAGGAAGTCTAGAACCATTGAAAAGCCTTTTTGCCACATGTCGTCACTTTTATAGACTATCTCATATGTATATGCATTAAGGTGGTCCAAAATTACATGCGAAAAAGTAAAGTCGGAATTTGTTTACTCTCATCCCCTAGGATTATTCTATATCGAAAAAATATATATCTGGAAATCAAAAAATCATCGGAGAATTTTGCATGTATTTTATGTGGGAGAAAATACTTTTCATAAAAAGGGTATAGAATTCTTGAAAATCAATATTTTTCGACCGGAAAACTGTGCCCTTCTTTAGGAGATTCCTAATAATAGTTCTCAATGATTAATTTAACCCTGTTTTTAGTAATCATATTTTATAGGTCCTCTAAAACTCCCAAAAATGCCAGAAAATGCAATGGAGGGATAAATAAAGAATAGTTGGTATTGAAAAATGGTTAAATAAAAAATTCGGTATTGTTATTTTACGTCCCCTGAAGAGTAAAAAATTTTCAATAGAAAAATATTGGTTTTCAAGAATTTTATACCATTTCTAAGATAAGTTGATTTTCCCCCATATAAAATACATAGGCAACTTTGAGCGACCTCCACATATATTTTGATTTCAAAATAAAAAATAGGGGTACATATATTTTTTGTTTGATATAGAGCAATCCTGGGTGGTGGCAGTGTTTAAATTTTGGGCCACCCTTATGTGCATACATGCCGTTGGCTTAATATAGAAAGGCTCACACCGTCGCTGAAATACAAAAAAGCCGTCCTTTCTATATTAAGGTGACCATATGTGGATATATGTATTTGCGTATATGTTCGTTTCCGTATATTTATTTTGAAGCAGTTGGCTATTTTCACTGATTTTTTATGGAAATATTACAAAATAATAAACAACGCAAAATAACAACTGGACGAAGTGTAAAGTTGTTGGTAGTTTTAGTATGTATGATACCACTTGTTATGATAAAGTGTTGCTTCGATGTATGTAAATAAGTGGTGAAATTGTTTGTTCCAGCGAATATTCATGGCGGCTGAAAACGACTAGACTATTTTATTGTTTATGTATGCATGCAACAGCAAAGGACGCTGTTGGACAAAATTCGATATACATACATACATAAATAGCATACACAAGTTGCAAGCGTTAAACGGATTTTAGTATATGTGACTGAGTGAACGCCGAATACATTAGTAGTAGTACTTTTGCAAGTAATTGCTTTTTGAGTTACAGAATAACCAACATAAGAAGGTCAATTAAACACGTTTACGGGCCTCTTCTTTAATGCTAGATTAGAGTTAAATTAGCGTTAAATATCTAGTTATGGTTATGGCGAAAAACCAAAATTCCATAGACACCTACAGTTATGGTTATGGTTATAACGAAATACACCTGAAACAAAACTCAATGTAAGTTGTAGGTAGGGTCGAGCATATTATGAAAATAGGACTAACATTTTTTCTTAATTTGTTACACTTCTACCATAGCCAATTTCAAAATTTTCTGTGAAAGTTGCTAAATATATTTGAGGTGTATATGTATGTATCTAAAAGTGCATTTATTTTCCAATAAATCGATACCTCACCCAATGCAATTACATAAAAATTGTCGAAGTTAAGCAATTTAAGTAGACTAAGGAACTCATCAATGTTTACTCGATATTTATAAATATATATATAAGAAAAACTAATTTTTTGCTAATGAGGCATCTTATATGAGCCATTCTTTTTGAAGTCGGACGAATTTCGTAAAACAAAAAAATATTCATGTCTCCGATTCACTTCAAATTTCGTTTTATGCGTTCTATATATGAAATAAGCTAACACATATTCGAGGATTTTATTTTCATCGGAGATATTTTCTGTAAAAGTTAGAATTTTTTCGTGATTCTGACCATTCACGTACTTCTTCAAGTCGTTATACTACTCATCGCAGAGACTGCACGTCGTTTCAAATGCCAAACCACGTGTGATCTTTCATGTGTGTTCAAACTGTCTGAGTGTGAGTGAAACCGGACATACAAAATAGCATATGTCGAGAAAACATATTTTACCGTCAAAGAGAAAAATTTTGCAATTCGAAAGAAATGCTAAATTATTTTATCGCTATTGACAACCTTTAAAAATGTTGCTGTTTACAACAACTGCATGTTTTAATTAAAATAAGATTAATTGCTCTAACAGTAAAAAGGGCTTTGCTATTTTCTTTGTCCGTGAAATATAGACTTAAGTTGTTTTGTCAAATGTCCACAGATATGTATGTATGTACAAGAGAATATTTGTAGGTGTTGGTTTGAGCCATGCACAAGTGTCAAAAACAGTAAATAGTAAAATGACTTTGAGCGTTTTGTCCAAGCGAAAAGGCAAATATGAAACTGTCAAAGGTGAGATTTTATATTAAAATTGTAAATGTATGTACGTATTTACGTTTAGTAGCAGCATAAAAGCATAGCTATGTGTGGGCGTAACTAAATAGGTAAACACACATGTGTTAATTAAAATTCTCATATTGTAGCTGCTTCTCAAATGTACTATCTACATATGTTTGCAATTGCAGACAATAAAAAAAATGTAAACAATGTGAAATTTCTACTTGCAACAGCTTTGGTAAAATTTAAGTAAATACATAAATGCACAACAATGTAAATTCATCAAATTGGGCTTAAAAGGTGTTTTTAAGTTAAATTTGATGTTTAAAATTTTCTTTAAATCACACCTATTATTTAAGAAAAAGGAGTAAATGGTGTTTGTTTGGTTTAATAATTTTAAATATTTTACGATAATTCTCAAGAGAAGTTCCCTCAGATTATGTTTACCGCAAAAGCCATTAGGGCGGTCCAAAAAAAAGTTAAGTTGGAGTTTTAATGCTCTAACCCTCTAAAAAGTAAAAGTTAGAGACTGTTTTAAAATTTAAAGGATGCTTTATTTTGCTGGTCAATTTCATAAAGCAACCTTAAAGATAAAGGTACCCATAAAGATTCTTTAGTTGAATACCTAAAATGGGAATTTAAATGACATAAAGGTCCCTTTTGTAAGAAAAAAGTATGTAATTTTCGTAGCATAATTACATAATTATGACAATCAGCTGATGCCATTTTGCCGAGATCAGCATTGCCAAATTTGTTATTTTCATTTAAATTAGCCTTTTCCATTGTATTATGAAACCACTACTTTTTTAGAGTACATTTAAATGACACTTTAACTAAAAGGAAACTTTTGCATAAGGAACATTAATTGTTTCATTATGAAATTAGGCCCTAAGTCGTAGTAAACTTTTGGTAAGTTTGATTAAAAATGGATCAATTTTGGTCTACCTCACAGTTTCGCAGCAGCTGAGCGCAAATTTTTTGATTTAGCAATAATAAAAACGAAATTAAGAAATAAATTATAATTTAAAACTTTAAATGGTACAACGTTAATAATATACAATTTTAATGCACTTTGGATGTTATATAAAAAAAGTCGTTATAAAACTCAATTTCCCGATGTAATAAAAATGGTAAATTTTTTACCATTTCGTTCATTTTTGGGTCGAAAAATAAATTGGAAATGGCAACCGTGGATGCCACCTATTACATATATGCAGTGGTCGAAAAAATCAAAGCCTCACTATATTTTAATAAGCTTTAACTATTTAATTATATTTTTTGTTATTTAAGTTTGTTTTTTTTTTTGTTTATATAAAAATTTGTGAAGTATTAAAAAAAATCAACAAATTTTCATACAATGTTCTAGATTCTTAATTAGATTTCTTAGAAAGATTGGGAGTATGCAGTTTTGTATTGAATTGTGGTAGAATAAAGTACATATTTCAAATAGCTAAAAATTACAGTTATTTTTTTTTTTTAATATTTAGCCATCTACTAGAATTCAATGGGCTAAAAAACTGCATAATTAGAATCTGTCTAGGAAATCTAATAAAAATAGCTAGAAAGTTTAAGGAAAAATTGTTGATTTTTTTTTTTAAATATTGCACAAAGTTTAAAACTTGGATTTACACGTGTTTTGTTAAAGAATGAACTATGTTTTTGTATAAGAAATAACAAAACTTAAATAACAAAAAATCAATATGTTAAAACTTGTCTAATTGTAGTTCCACATGGTTTTACTTGAAATTCAAATAAAGCGAAAATTCATCTGTTTACATAAAACATAACGTAGGCATTTTTAGTTAAATTTTTTAATTGAGATTCGCTGCAAATGACATTTCCTAAATGCTTACATATGCAATTATAACTTTTGTGGTTTGAACTACTCACAATTTCAAAAGTCAAATAAATAAACGAAGTAAGAAAAATATAATACCTGAATACATATACATACATATATGTGTACATATTTTTTAAGAATAAGAAAATTTCCTTGGAATACTGCCCACACGCATACACAAATGCAAGAAATAATTTTTGAAAAAGTTAAATCAAATAAATCTGTCGCTTGAGATTGTTTATCTCTCGCCACAAATTGGCAAAAATTGCCCTTATAAATAATTAATTCTTCTTGCAAGTAATCACGCACAAATCAGCTACGTTCGGCTTAAATAGATGGACATATGCATACATGTGCGAGTGTTTAATTGAATGTATATACAAATGTGTGATATTGTACATATAATTCGTAACGTATTTATCACTTATATTACATAAATTGTGTGTGTCCTTTTCTTTTGCTTGAAAGATTCGGTGTGAAATTGTTTTTAATTTGATTCCTTTCTTAACACTTGGTATAGCACCACAGATAGCCGCAGGGAAAGCAAGTGGATATATTTATTTATTTATGTTCTTGTTATGATTACAATAAATTAAATATTTATCTAAACTTTTACACATTTCTATTTAATGTTTTGCAATAAATGTTTCCATTATTTATCTACTGGCAAGTGCGCATCACTGCCTAAAATAAATGTACATCTAGTATGTATGTACATATGTACGTATGCATACATATTGTTCTCGTCTCGTTTGCTTTCAGAGGCGCCGCAAGCTGTTTGAGTGCTTCTTGAAAATTGTCCAAACCTCACATTGCTCATACGCCTGGGCTACCTTGAATTCTCAGAGAAAATACTAGTTTCTTGGCACTATGCCGTAAATTATTTACCGGAAACATATGTGAGTGTCTTTTTGGGGAACAATAATGCAACACTTACTGCTTTTAGTTGAAATTTATTGCATCTCATTAAATTATTGGCTTCAAATGTCTAATCGTTTGGCTGTATAGCTCTTTGTCATTACGAATAATTGCTCAATAAATCAGTTTAACTTGGCATTCATAGTTTCAAATATGTTATACACTAATTTACATTTGATTTTTATTTTATGCTTTCACTTCTTAGATGGATTTATTTGCTGCAAATTAGGCTTCCCACTACCGGCAGCTAAATTATGCATTTTGCAAAATACTGCCAATTCATAAAATTTGTTTTTAACATTTGCCTACACAAAATATTTCAATATTATTTTTTTTCATAGAAAAAATTTGCATGTGCACTTAAGTGCCCTGAAGTGATGGTGAATACAAACGTGTTTATCTAAAACAAATGACTATTAAATGTTCGTGTCTAGGAAGTTATTATTAAATAGCTAAGTGTAAACTTTTCGCCAAGAATATTTTAAATCCTTGTTACCTTGAATTGACTAACGTTTGTTAATAGTGCAACAGGAAAACACACACATAGATACTACTAATTCCAAAATGACTTCCATTGCACAGTAGGTGAAATAATCACTTTTTCTGTGCGTAATTAAAAAGGGTTTCAAATCATACCATTTTGAACCAAAAACCTTTAAGAATAGGATAAGTAGACTAACTCTCGAAAATTAACCCATTCGAGACCAACGACTTTTATTAACCCTTTCTCGACCTAAAAAGTTAAGAAATACGTATTTACTGCATTACTTAGTCGTGCATTGAAAAGTGATTCCCTTCTTCAAGGCAGAAATTTCGTGAGCTATTTTCTAAATAATCACGCAAAGTCTATTCTGAGAAAAGCGTCAATATATACGGCACCGATATTTGCTAGATCTCCTACAGTTTGTGTACGCAGCTAAAACCATGAAATTGTGTAACTGCTTTCGTATTGATCATACAAGGCATACCGTGAAAATCATTTATATCGGTGATTTATATGGTATACATATCTTCCATAGCTCTGATTAGTGAAGCGAAATTTTACGATGTTCATGAAATGTTTGAAGCCTTCCACATAGCCGAAGAAATCACTGTTTACATATTTGTTTTGATATTAAATATGTTCAATGTTTAAACAATTTAACCGCGGTTCAGAGGCACAACCAACTAATGAACTAGTTCAATTAAAAGAGCTGGCTCTAGTTCAACAGCTCCCCAAGCCTAGTATGTAATATCACTTGTGTACGTGTGAGCAGCTATTCATATCTGTCTATATCGGCGATTCCCAAAGTGGTCCAGGTGGACAGCCAGGGGTTCACCGGAGTCTTTACGGGGGTCTACGTTGGCGTGAAAAAAATATAGAGATGTAAGTGGAGATCCACGAAAGTTTATCTGGCTTTGATAGGAAAGAATAAATATATTTTCTTGACCTTACCAGCCAATGTAGGCAGATAATACGGTGCTAAAAAAATTAAGAGAGGAAAAAAATTCATGTAACACTGACGGATAACGCTAAAAAATATTTTTCAAATTTGTTTCTTTTTTGTCTACGGGGTTCAAAAAAACTTTTTGTTAGGCTGGCATATGGACCAGATAGGCCCTATATTCATCTTTAATTTCAGTTTTTTAAAACCTCCCTAAATTTTTTTAGTAGTGTATTTTAAGACAGAGATTTAAAAAATTCTTCACTGGGGAATAAAACTTCTATCTTTCTCCTCACTAGAATTCGAATCAAAAGCAATTAATTTTAATTTACTTGGTTTAGGCAAATTTTTCTTTAATGTAACACAGTTTTTTCGCCTCTATATTTACTTATTATGCGTACTTCGCATAACTTCGCAAAACTTCGCATGATCTTAAAACTGTAATTTCGTATGTACTTTGTATATAGTTTGTATTTATTCCATTACCCATAAATTAGCAGAACTTTTAAAAACTTAGCGATCTGTTGAGTTTTGATTTCGCTTCACATTTTCTTAAGTTACATTTCTATTACACTGGTACAAATAGTTGTGAGAAAATATGCGAAGTATGCATAATCAGACCTTTATCTAGATTTCATCACTCAATAGTTTTAATCGTTGATAGACTCATTAAAGCGGTAGGGAGCACTCATTGAGCAATCATTTTATTTATGCTCTAAATTTGATGCGCCGCATGCTTGGTTGTTTCTGATAGCTTTTTATAAATTTTATATTTTCTCTATTGTCAATTTATGGAATTTTGTTTCAAGTTTTGTGTGTTTAAAATGTGAGTGTTAAATATTTTTCGCTTCACTTTAAAACTCGGATCGATGAAAAATAATGATGCCATCGATACGAATAAATACTTTTAAATACATATACTCCTCATGAAAATTTATGAGTGAGTTAAATAAGTGAGGAGCTTATAGTGAAGAGTACACAAATAACGCTAGCGCTATGAGTTTCTGAAGTCAGAGCGCTCTTTAAAAATACACTCCCTCAGAGCGAGAGCGTATTTTGATGACTTTGCGAACTCGATTTTAAGACGGTCATTCTTATTCGACGGTATTCCTTGTAAAATCTTGCATATTCCATTTTCCGCTCTAATCTTCGCATTTTTTTTTTGCGAATTTTGGGTATAACTAAAATATTGAAAATGGTCCACGAGCAAAAAAGTGTGGGAATGTCTGGTCCATAGCTAGTTTCTATGCGTGCAGCAATCAACTGTTGGATATTCCATGTAATGATGTGCTTACTTTCTCATCTACAGTATGCATTTATTTATGTACGTAGATAAATATGTGTAAATAAGTACACATACCTTTCTATAAATAACTTACTTGGTAGTTATATGTATTACGTATTTTATAATTTTGTTGGTTAACTATAAATCAGGAATTAAACTAGCAAAATAGCAGTTTCAAATTTCTTTTATCGTTAAATAAACTTGCGCTTCTCTTTTCATTACACTTAAAATCTATTAAGCAAACTAAACTAACCTGGGTAAGTCTATCAAATCGTCTGCACAAGTTCTTAGCAGGAAATTGAACCGTATACCGTATAAAAAATAAAACATTATTATAGCATCCTTTCTTTAATGTATCGGGATTTTTGCTACAGAAGAAATACTTTATTAAAATGAATACTTTTCCGCTTTTCCGGATACTTTTTGAATGACTAAACAAAGCGACTCGCGTATCTCCTCTTGTAAGCAATCAGGAGACTGGTCTGTACAGATAGTACTTTTTTTATTCCTACTTTAATGTCAACTTTTCTGATCTCATACGAAATATGAACGCTAAAGAATACCTTAGAATTATTTAAAAAAAAAAACTATATTGCAAATTTCCAACAAAAAGCTAACCGCTAAGGTGCAGTTCTAGAAAGCGCATAAACAAAATATACATATAAATAGCTGTGACCCAAAAATTTGTTTCTTGGAGCTTATTTCAAATTATATTTAAAAAATTCCTATATGTATGTATATTAGAGACTTTCCTATGGATTTTGTGCAATCTTATCAACTGAGAATTGGCAGGAGACTGCCACGCTTAGCTTAAAGTTTTTCAAGTCCCCTATAAATAATACAAACGTATACTAAAATATATGTATATATGTATGAGTGTATATTAAGCGTAGGTATATGTATGTATGTAGTTTGAAATAACTTCCATTCATTCATACATATTTAATTTAGATGTTCAGCTAGCTCTAATCATTCCTTTATTCTATATAATGCAGGGGTGGGTAGCTAAATTTAAGTAGCATAAATATTTAGATATATGTATATGTATTAGTTTTATTTGTACCGCTAAATGTAAAGTTATTTATGTAGATTCAACAACAGACTTACCGAAGGCGCCACACAGTACATGATTGACTCGAATGGTTTGTTGATTGGAACGCATTACTTTTTTTGATTTTCTTCAATTTAATACATTCGTATAAACAAATATATCTCAGCAAATGGTTTTGATATATCAAATTTCATTTGAATTTAAAAGTTTGTATAGTTTTAGTGAGCATTAAAATTATTGATTATATTGAGTTGATTTTTAATATATGTAATTTGAATTTAAAAGATTTTAGTTTTTCTCATTTTAGCACATAACGATATTTCATACTCGCACTGGCGTATTATGCAAAATTTTTGGTTGGTAATTTTTTATGATTATTCTATTTTATAGATATTTAGTATTTTAATAAGTAAATGTAAGCTTTGTTTTGTTTAGTTATTTTTTTACAAATATTGTAAGTAAGTATGTAATATGCATGAGTATCTATATTTTGCCGATAATGTATATATGTAAATACTAATAAGTTTATATAGTTATTCATTTAAAATATGCACCTAGCTTCGAAGACTTGTTTTAGTAATAATGTATACATTTTAGTTAACTTTCTAATAGTTTTGGTTAATATCTCAGTAATAAATATATCTGAAGTTCTATTATGTTTATTTATGTTCCTATTTTTACTTAATATATGCACATATGTATATATATTTGCTTGCACAAATATACATACATACAAATGCACTATTTAACGTTGGTGTTTCCGTTACATCGATAGCTAACGCTATATTCACAAATCATTTTTTTTTTTTATAATTTCACTGTAGATTTCACAAATCCATTCTTCCGAGATTATGCATGGAAAGTAGAACCGACAAAGTTTTCAGGATAAAACAAATGAAAATTGGATTATTTCCGAGGTGGTTCCTACGCTAAGGATTAGCTTTCTCTGCAATAACTTAAATGTTATCGTTTTATCTAAATTTATTTTATTTTGTCGTATACCACTTTACATAGTTATGAATGCTTAAACCCTACACTCAATAGTTGAAATCGTATGTATGTATGTATGCTCAATAGCTTTTTAACTATCCAAGTATGCAGCAACTGGAGTTCATTGTTTAGTATTTTGACATTTTGTACTCTCGGTTGTAGTAGATATTTTACAAAATTATTTCATTTGGCCTTATTCTACGAAATGGGAAGAAACGGGAAAAAATCTTACGATTTACTATGTGTTTCTATGTAGTAATATAAAAAATTTGAGTTTTGACTTAAAATGTTTAATATGCAGCTTTGGTTATTAGGCAGTTAATCTGATACAGTATTTTTCATTTTATGAGCCTCAAGACAAAAGCAAGTTTGTATATNCGAGATTATGCATGGAAAGTAAAACCGACAAAGTTTTCAGGATAAAACAAATGAAAATTAGATTATTTCCGAGGTGGTTCCTACGCTAAGGATTAGCTTTCTCTGCATTAACTTAAATGTTATCGTTTTACCTAAATTTATTTTATTTTGTCGTATACCACTTTACATAGTTATAAATGCTTAAACCCTACACTCAATAGTTGAAATCGTATGTATGTATGTATGCTCAATAGCTTTTTATCTATCCAAGTATGCAGCAACTGGAGTTCATTGTTTAGTATTTTGACATTTTGTACTCTCGGTTGTAGTAGATATTTTACAAAATTATTTCGTTTGGCCTTATTCTACGAAATGGGAAGAAACGGGAAAAAATCTTACGATTTACTATGTGTTTCTATGTAGTAATATAAAAAATTTGAGTTTTTACTTAAAATGGTTAATATGCAGCTTTGGTTATTAGGCAGTTAATCTGTTACAGTATTTTTCATTTTATGAGCCTCAAGACAAAAGCAAGTTTGTATATTTCAGTATTTTTTATTTAAATTTTCTAAGCACCACTACTTCGTATACATAGTTATATATATATTTGGAAGTTCTTTATGTTAATTGCTAAGATGCATATGCTTTTAAATCTATTTGATTACCTTTATTTATACATATCTATAATATTTGACACCACTTTTTATTTTTGAAATTCCTACTATCTAAACGTAATTAGCATATACTTAAACTTGTCTAAATATTCTCTATTTTTATATAAATACATACTTATGCAATTATTTGGCTAGTCATTTTATTATAACTATTTATTTGCTGATTATTTGCATGCTCTGGAATGTTTTTAAAGATCGTCTCTGAGACAACGCCTTTATTGTAGNTTCATTTTATTATAACTATTTATTTGCTAATTATTTGCATGCTCTGGAATGTTTTTAAAGATCGTCTCTGAGACAACGCCTTTATTTTAGCAATAAAGCAAAAGCATTCGAAATTTAAGTAAGTATCTAACCAAGCATCCGAACATTATCAAGACTCTTCTAATATCTTTTGTAGCTCACTCTCCCTTTTTGCAATCTTTAAAATCCAGAAAAAGGGTGAATTAAGAAAGATCATCCAGAAAAACTGAGAAAAGAGTTGAATTGCGTAAGCGAAGTATGTTTCTCTCAACATATGATTTGTTTTCAGTTACATAATTTATTTATAGTTTTCAAATCTTGTGTTGAGAGAAATACACTAGGCGACAAATGAAAGTGTAGACCTTGTTCTAATATAATATTTACAATTATTTTCATGAAATTTTGTTTGCATTAATTACTTAGAAAAATATAATTCATTCTATAATATAAACCATATAAATTAAAGATTCACAATTTATATAAATTTCACAAAAATTCAAAAGACTTTCATCCAAATTTTAAACTTTTTATTCTTAGAAATTATGCAGTTTGAATAACAATGGTTTCCCGCCTTTGTTTCATAAGGAATTCGTGCCTTTTTGGAAACCAGTGCAAAAATCCGTCACCAAAAAAAAAAAAATTCTCACAAATCAACGTGATTTTTTAGCCGTTTAAAACTTGCACCTCATCCAATTTAAATTGAATGGGCTACAAAACTGCATACCAGAAAAATTTCTAGAAATTCTGAACAAAAAGTTGGAAATTTTGATGAACTTTTATATAAAGTTTGAAAGTATGGTTTATGTGTATGGTTGATATTATAGAATGAACTAGTTCTTACTAAATAGTTAAAGCAAACAATTTTTAATGAAAATAACCGTGAACGTTATATTAGAACAAGTTGTTCACTTTCATTTGTTGCCTAGTGAATATTAATATTTAAGTTATGAGAGAGTTTAATAATAACATTTTTTAACCCTTATATAACAGTATGTACTTTTTTGGGCATGGGTATATACATATTTTAAAATCGAAACACAACATAGAGAAGTTGACTGAATATTTTTGACTTTGTCATTAAGGAAGTGATGCCTATAAGGGCGAATTTTTGGGAACTTTTCAATGAAATAAAAATAACTACGTACTTTACATAAGAGCATCCACAAAGAGATATAGTATACAGTAGTGGTCATCTCATTATCACCCCAATTTCTAAGTGATATTGCTTACCAGTTATGTTAATTTTTTTATTTTTAAGAATTTTCAATTAAAAAAAGATTATTCTCTAGCAAAACTCAGATTTATTTATTTATTTATTTATTAAACCAAGTTTAAAACTTTGGAGAAAACTAAAAAAAAATCAACAAATTTTCATCAAAATTTTAAACTATTTTTTCAGAAGCGCTAGAATTTTTTTGAGCATACAGTTTTATAGTCCATTAAATTTAAATGCAGTAGTGCGCAAATTTCAAGTAGCTAATACCCTTGATTTTCGTAGGTGTTTCGGTTTTCTTCCATACAAATATAAATTGCCTTTACCCCAGATACCAAAAAAATTAACGGTAATGTAAGGCACTTAAACTTGCACATTATTACAGTAAAATCTAATGGGCTATAAAACCGTATGTATACTCAAAAAAAAAAATCTAACACTTCTGAGAAAAAAGTTTGAAATTGGAGTGAAAATTTTGATACTGTATGTCACCTTTATTTTGGACAACATGAATTTTTGGCTTGGCCGCGGAGCTTTTAGATGCAGAATAAAAATAACAATAACTAGAAGCTAGCTAGTTTTTACAAGCTTTTATTTAACTCTCAATGTATGTGTGTTTGTTAGGGGAAAATCTTGCAATCAATTTTTTACCAACTTCCGGATGACCTAGAGACTTGAAACTTCACAGTTGGCTCAGCAGCCGATGACAATGCAATATGAAAAATGAATACGATAGGTGGCGCAGAAGTCGAGGTATTTGAAAAGCGCGTATGTGTAATCCGATTTTGTTGATATTTAGAACGTATATTAATTAAAGGAAAAGGAATAACATTGTGCCGATAGATGGCGCAGGAGTCGAGATATTTGGTAAACCAGTATTTATGGTTCGAATACGTTCATATTTATAAAGCTTGTTTTAAGTTTATTTTTCTATTATTAACTTGTTTTCTCTTTTTAAGTAACTTTATAAACAAATACAACCAATCAACTATTTTTTAATTTTTATTGTCTTGTGATTATTCTATGATTAATTAATCGATTGAAATAATTTTTCTGCCATCCCTAGCTATAACTTGAACTTCTTGGGCTTCGACGTATTTCCCTATTTCAAAAAATAAAAAATAAAATAAAATAGTATTTGCTGCTGGTTTGTATACACAATTTGGCTTATGCGAAACGAATACGTTAGGTAAAAGTGTCTTAATGGAGCAGAATGAATTATGATAAATATATTGATATGCTATGATTGGACTTTTCGCTGTTTTCAACTTTTTAGTAATGACGAATTTCCACTACTTAATGACGGCTACTCGTTGTCATTTAATGCCTAGCGGAAATACTGCATATGTTGTAGGAATTTCTGTAAGATTAAACCAATAAACCTTTACCTTTCTACTTAAATTTATATTTTGGGGACGTTTTTATTGAGTGGCATATATGAAGATATTCTTATGTACATTTTCCCCGGCATATTCCTTTCCATCGAAATATTAATTCTTAACTCTATAAAAGCAGAGTTACAGCCATTCCTAAATTGGAGCCCTAAGCGTTGCGTTTTCTAACGACAACGAGTGGCAGCGCAAGCCACGTTTTCTTATCTTTTTTAACCGACTTCAAAAAAAGGAGGAGGTTATCAGTTCGTCGGAATAATTTTTATTTTATTTTTTATTTTTTTTTTATGTATGTTACCGCATAACTTTGGACCACGTCAACCGATTTCGATAATTCTGAAATGAGCAATGAGAATAAAAACTAACAAGTAATTTTTAGCAAAAAAAAAAAAACCGACTTCAACTCTCATATAAAAAAAAAAATATATATATATATCTCATGATCCACTGATCGGATCTTAACCAGATTAGTATGGGAGACACTACCGATTCAAAAAGAATTATCGAAATCGGTTGACATGGTCGAAAGTTATGCGGTAACATACATAAAAAAAAATAAAAAAAAATAAAATAAAATAAAAAAATATTCCGACGAATTGATAACCTCCTCCTTTTTTGGAAGTCGGTTAAAAATAAGGATGGCGTCTATGTTTATGGCTCCCTTATATTCTGTGTACATGTTTCTGTGCTGTCGTGTTTGTACGAAAAATTGTCTCTTATGAAATTAATACGAAAATTAAGAACGAAAAATTACACTGAAGATGGCACAACGCCGAAACCGGTTTGTCCTCAAATCAAATTTGACAAGGGATGACGGAAAATCGGTCCAGCGAGATTTAATCGGTACAAATATGAAAAATTTAGACACTTACACATCCCGACTTCTGAAAAATATTCAGCGGGAGAATTTTCTCAAAATCGGTACGAATGGTCACCGTAGGCAAGAGGATTTTTGAATTTTTTTTTTTTGGCGTTTGATGATCGAATTTAGGAATGGCTGTAAACAGTATCTAGAAATACACTACATTTCTACTCTATATTCTATATTTCTACACTAAACCGTATTTGTATAGTTATATAGATAAATACCTAGATTGACTAAATACGTATATAGTTATTTACTTTAAGCACACGCCAGAAAAAGCTTTAAATTTATGTAATTAAATATTTCTCTACAGCTTGTTAGAATATGAGCTTCTTTGATTACAATTATATAATCTGTAGTAATAGTAACTTTGACATTATGCATAGCTTATAGTCTATTTAAAATCAAAATATCAGCCTAACTCGTAGGTACAATTATAAAAGAAATCTAAATGCAAATTTCTAGGCAGTTCAAAGTAACTAGCTGGCAAGATGTAAAATGGTTTAATTTTGCTTAGGAAACTATTGTATGTACATACATATATCGACAGCCAAATGCGAAGAACGACTTACATGATTTTTGTACATATACTTGCATGCCAGACCGTACCACCGTTCGAGGAGGAAATAAAAAATAGGTTCGCTGTACATCACTATGTCTTAAGTATTTTTACAAGGCAATTACGAAAAAATTGTTTTTTTTTTGTTTGTTTGTTTGCCGAACTTGGGGTCGCCTTTTTTAATTTTTTCGCTAACATCTTCGTACATTCGGCAAGAAGTTTTTTTTAATTATTGCCCTGGAATAATCAAAATATCCCTGCAAAGGTTTCATAATTTTTGGTGAGCTTTACTTACAAACATTAAGGTGGAAGGAACTAAGATTTGGTAGGTGGTTTATCGAATGGGGCACTTGAAGTAAATGAATTTTAGAGCAAAAAACTTTTCTTCTCTGTTCGTAAAAAAAAAACTTTCGGAAATTACATACTTTGCAAACATACTGTACGCTGAGTGTACGCTTTGGGTACGGCCTGTTGCATATATGTATATGTATCATTACAATGGATTTGTTAGGATGATATGAGTATTCTTAATGACTCTTATAATTCAGTTTGATTTACGTAGGTTTGAATGTAGATATACTATATATAGGATTACAAACTAGACATTTACGTATTTGTAATATTTTTAATGCTCTCAAAAGTGTTTAGAATAGATACGTATGTACATACGCATATATAATTACAAACATATGTACATACATATTTATGTATGTATATGTATCTGTGGAGCAGTCCGTACCATAACATATAAATACTTCTAATAACCTTAAATATTTCATAGTCACTAAGAGCTTTATATTCATTTGACAGAGTTTGTTAAACAATTAAATATATAAAAAAAAATGTACATATATACATCATTTACATACAGTCCATATATGCGTATTTATGTATATCCATGAATGCACTAGATTTTATTTCTACTCGAAAATTTTCTTAACTGCCGGCACACAAAAAAAAAAGTGGTGTGTGCTTTATATTTATTATGCAAATACATATAAATGTATATATAACACATACGTAAATAAGTAAGCGTTTAGATGGTTAACTTGCTTATTTTTTAAATTGCTAGAAGTTTTTCAACAAGCTCTTTAGCTTTTAATTATACTGATCTTAAGTAGGAGCAAACTCGTTCGCGCAACTTACCTAACGTTTAATTGGCATTTTTCTTACAGCTCTCATCTTATTGCGTAGTAAACTATTAAGTTCTTTTTTTTTGAATTATCTAAGTGAATATTTTAAAGGAATCAATTTGCATAGTTTTTAATATATGATTGTTTGCTTAATTTAAAAAACTTATTTACTGCGTTTAAATATATTTCTAATAATCATGTCAATAATTGGTGCTTTAAACAAATATTTATTTCCTTCAACCTATGCCGTCATTTATTATTTCGTATTTAAATTCTGAAGCTAATCATATAAATATGTGGGCATGCGTATATTGGCCTGTAGTTATAATTAAAAATAAATGTTCAAAAAGCATTAAATAACTTGAAAGTCGACTTTATTTGACTATAACTACGGCCATTAAGTTGTAAGTGAATTAGAAATTCTTTCGGTAACCTTAGATAAAAAAATATATATTTCTAAAGGATGCCAAAAAGAAAGTTTCTGCCGACATTAAGCAGCGGATGTCGCATAAAATTTCTATTTTTTCTATTTTTAAATGTTTATTTACGAATGTTATAATATTTCAGGAATCCAGGGTGCTCATCTTTTCGCTAAGATAAGTTAAAGACAATGGGGCAAATTTATATCAAAATAAAATCGTCTTTAAAGTTAAAAGCTACAACTTAGGCTAAAAACTTAGTGGAGCAGCGAGCAAAGAGCGTCGATTTCAAACGCATATGTCACAATGGGAGAGCGCATAGTGAAAAGAGCAAAGCGTATTGAACGTTTGTAAACGAAGCGAGTCGACAATGAATATGCCCTAATTACTTTATTTTTCGAGGCAAGTGTTTGAAACGAAGGAAAACAAAGAGCCTTAAAATACTTAACTCAATTTAGGTTGCTTTTGACAGTTTTCATTGCCTGTGACGCAGCTGTTTAGATGAAGAGAAAATCGGAAGTATATGATCACTTTCTCTGCTACTGCACCGAAATTGGTGAAACATAGGCTGTGTGTGTGTTATTTTACCAGCTCATTTATTTTATTTAATACAATATATCTATAATTTCGCAAAAATTTCTTTCTGACGACTTAACTGTCAGCACTGACAGTTAACAAATCTTTTGACAAGCGATATACAAGGTCAGCATTAAAATCGTCGATGACATTTAAGTCTTATGTGGATTTTTATATCAGAATTTCAGAATACTTATAAGCATATGCAAATCACAACCACCTCAGCCGAAATTGATTTTAACTTTGTTAAGCAGGAATGGCCACAACATGCCACCTTTTCGAGTTATAAGTACTAGTATCATAATTATTCTGAAGAGTTTAAGAAAACGAGAGAGCTGCTGGAGTAAAATATGTACATTAGACTGCCACATTCCCCATAAAAAAAATCGGTGCTGTTTTTCCACTGGAATTATATAATCCATTATATTTTAAGACTTTCACCAAAATATTTCGAAAAAATATTAAGATTTACGTGAGCTGGACCGGTTTGAAAATA
>NW_016160265.1:192-21585 GCF_001687245.7 Rhagoletis zephyria | reverse complement strand
AAAAAAAAAAAAAAAAAATTTCCGACGAACTGATAACCTCCTCCTTTTTTGGAAGTCGGTTAATAAAGATGAAGATAGGGGAAGAAAGATTAAAATAAAGGTAATTAAAGAGGAAAGGATATAGCGAGAGACGCAGAGACTCAATCTGGTAACTATTTTGGTATTTTAGAGATTTTCGCGATTCTCGGAACTTATCGATAAACTAATCGATATTTTTATCGGTTTTGTTATCGATATTTGTATCGATTTTTTTATCGAAATTTTTATCGATATTGTTATAAATTTTGCTATCGTTATTTTCGGAAATTATCGATATAATAATCGATTTTGTTATCGATAACTTTAACTATTTTGTTAGCGATATTTTTTATCGATTTTGTTACCGATATTTTTATCGATTTTGGTATCGATATTTTAATCGATTTCATCGATTTTGTTATCGATATTATTGTCGATTTTTTTTATCAATATTTATCTATTTCGTAATCGATTTTTTTATCGATATTTATCGATTTTTTTATCGTTTTTGTTATCGATGCTTATCGATTTTGTTATCGGTATTTATCGAGCTTGTTACCGATAAATATATAAGGATGTTTGTTATGAATATTTTTATCGATATTTTTAACGATACTTATCGATTCTATTATTGATATTTAACGGTTTAGTTATGGAAATTTTTATCGATTGTGTTATGCATATTTGTATCGAGTTTCTAATAGATTTTTTTACCAATTTTATTATCGATTTTGCTATCGAAATTTGTATCGAATTTTTAATTGTTTTTGTTATCGATATTTTTATCGATTTTGCGATCGATGTTTTTATCGACTTTGGATAGTATTACCGCTATTTTTATCTATTTTCTTATGCATATTTTTGTCGATTTTCTAATAGATTTTGCTACCAATATCATTGTCGATTTTGCTATCGAAATTTTTATCGAATTTTTCATCGATTTTGTTATCTATAATTTTATTGATTTTGTTATCGATATTTTATTGGATGTTACTATCGATTTTGTTATCGATAGAGCATAAAGATAAAAATGCAGATAGACGAAAACAGAATGACATACATAAATGTAATAAGAACGAACAGGGGTAGAGGTAGGGATCTAGATAGAAAAAAGACAAAAAATATAACCTTAAGCAAAAGCAGATGAATGTATGTATGTATATTGGTTATGAGAAAAAAGAGATATGTATGTAACGTAAGTTTCACTTCTCCAGTGTGGCCCAGGCGCACTTACTTTTTTTTTGTGTACATAGGCTCCTTTGGGCCTAATGGCCTCATTTGTAAAATGAATTTGTTTAGTTTTCTTTTAATAAAACTATTTATTGTACCCATGTTTTATTTATGGCAAATAAACGAGATTTGTTTTTACAGTTTATTGTTGAATAAAACGTTATTTTTCGCTTAGTAACTTTTAGGTACTTTTTTTTGCAAATTTTGGTCACAAAATTTTTTGTCGTGTGACAACCGTGGTATCTACTTCTATCAACATTTATTCCAGCCGAAAAAGGCGTTTCAAGTCGCTGAAACTTTTATGTTTACTAATTTATTTTCAAGGACGAACATTTTTATGACGCCAAACTCCGCTCAATGTAAATGTACACATACATATGTATGGGTGCGTTCAGAATTGCATGAAACCAAAGCATCAGCCTCTTTTGTTTCTAAACTATAATTGATGGAAATGTTAAAGATGCGCAACATTGGTTAAAAGCCGAATTGGAGCTTAATTGCGTAAATGAGACATTTCCATCAATTATAGTTTAGAAATAAAAGAGACTGATACTTTGGCTTGATGCATTTCTGAACGCAACCTATGTACATATCTTTATTTTGCATCAGTAGTGAATTAAGCACACTAACTATTCATCACTATCTTGACGATGGATTACTTACTTAATCGCTATTTATTGCCAAATGCCCTCAATCCCTAATTCTGCGTCGAAAGGCAAATGCCATATCTAGCAAAAAAATGTGTAAGCTAGTAATTTACACAACGTAAATTTGAATTTATATACATACATATAATACCTACATAGAATATGTGTATATTAATCGTAACTGTTGGATGCAATATTTATTGGTTACATATTTCACAACATTTTATCATTGTAAATTTATTATTGGCAAATTTCAACACTCTACCGCAGCATTACTTCCTTATCTTATCAGTCATAAATCAGTTATACTTATTTGCCGAATGTGGTCGCGCAGTGGCCAGTAGCCAGCGGCAGGTGCAATTCATGCGCCTATATCCATATGTACGTACATATGTGCCCCCGCAAGGGACCATGCAGTAGCGAAACAATCGGCAATCATTGCACAACACTTTGCATATTTTATGGTCGAACAAAAAAACAAAAAAAAAACATTGCTGCTGCTCTTGTTATTTGTTAGAATAAATATGTAAAAGAGTGGGAAGCGAAAAGAGCTATCGGCATATATAAATGTTTATATCAAATAATGTGTTATTTATATATATATATATATATATATCTATTTATGTACGTATGCATGTATGGTTTAGTGAATGTCTAATTTCATATTTGTAAATCACATTTCTAATACATGTAAATGTATGCATATTACATGTATAATTACTAGCAGTGAATTATGCTTGTGTGCATAACCCACCAACAAATTCCCCCAACTGCAGATTTAAATAGAATCAGAGCTCGAAGATAACTGTGACAAACGAGAAATACAGCAGCGATCGGAGATTAACCGTAACATTTTCCACGTTGCTTTTATGGTTGCTCTCAGTGAGAAAAGTTATATTACATTTACATTGAGCCCAAATGCGTCATTTGGGCGAGAAACCTCAAATGCGAGGCCAAATCACGCATTTCTCCATACAAATTCACATTTCCAGAATGACGCATTTCGACGCATTTACACAAAATCACGAAACAAATGCGTTCCAATTGCCGTACTATTTTATTGAACGCACTCAGAAACAAAAGTTCCACAAAAGCTTTGGTTTGTCTTTGACATTTGGAATTTTTCAAACACAAAACAAACACAACGAAATAAATAAATCTTTGAAATTTGTGTGTAAAAATTGTTAATTTATACAAGAGCTTTACACATTTTTAGTTTAATCAAAGAATAATTGCCTTTTTGTGTCCAAAAAGCGTTAACAATATAATAAATGTAGTGTTTGTTTACATACATTTTGTTTTTGTCTTCCCTTTTCATTTGATGAGAAGTCAAAGCAAATGCGGATCAAGCAGTGTAAACACCTTCAAATGACTGATTTCAAATCACGCATTTTGGTCCAATGTAAATGTAATATTAAACGCTACAGTATAAAAATTCTCCTCAGTCAGTGAGGAATATAAATAAACGATACAAAAAAACTCCTTCGCGTATATGCGGGGTAGTTCACTGACAAGTACACTTAAATACTTTAAAAGTTAAAGTACCTTTGGTTACTAAATACCCACATACATATGTACTTAATATTTAGAGATACTTAAACACTAAATAAAAAACAGCTTTCTTAGATATTTATAAGTTGCTAAATATTTACTCAAGTAAAACAAAAAACTTGGCTATTTAGAAGTTGCTTAATACTAAGTTAAATCAGTTGTTAGTATTTAGGAGATGGTAAGTGCTTAAGTATTCAAGCGGGTTCAAAAATACTAAGGTATCTAGAATAATTCTCAAGACTAAAAGGCCTAGGAAAAGTAAGAGTAATCGGTTAATTGTTACTTTCAAATTTTACAAATTGACAATATATGTTAATTAGACTAAAGAAAAATCGGTACTATTTTTTTATTGTAATTATAAAACCTTTTTTATCTTTGAAGAATTGCACCAAAATAATTCTGACAAATATTGGGATTTACCAGAGCTGGACCTATTTGAAAATACCTTCAAAAATTTAGTTTTTTATGAATAATTCATAGTTTTGGCCCAGTTAAAAACCAGCATCAAAAATGGCATTGTTATGATTCCGTTAAAAAAAAGTTTTAAAGTTTTTATGTAGATTTTTAAAGCAAAAACTGTTTTTTTTTTTTAATATTTTTATTGATCTTTGTACCACGATTGTTTATTAGGAAAAATTGAAAAAACAACAAAGTCTAAGCGGTAGAAGTTATAGCACTATTTCGGAGATCACCACATCTCCTCATAAGACTTCTTTTTCTAGACTTCAGCAGGGACTGTTTTGTTATCTGAGAAGATTTTTTTTCAAAATATTAAAAAACTATTTTTAATCATGAAAAACTTTATTTCTGGAGGTATTTTCAAATCGGTGCAGCTCACGTTAATCTTAATATTTTTCCGAAATATTTTAGTAAGAGTCCTCAAATGTAATCCCGGCGGAAAACCGCAAACTTTTTTTATGTTGCAGTCTAATGTATTTACATTCATAATTAAATACTTCTGATTTTCGGAATTTTTCGAAACTTTTCAAGATTTTCTCTAGATTCATAGCAATTTTCTGGAATCTTCTTGTTTACTTCTCGGGATTATTTAAAGAGCTTTACGGATTTTTTGGGTACCCAATATTTTTCTGATTTTTCTTGTTATAATTTTCGGGTTCATTCGGTATTTTTCCGGACTCTTTGGAACTCCGAGATTTTTAAAACTATTTCGGGGCCATATGGGAAGTGTACTTAACACACCTAAGATATATAAATACTATCATACTCGGTATTTAGTGGCATCCAAAATAGAAAATAACAAAAATGTTACATACCACAATAAAATTGTTTTCCAGTGCCCTATAGATTTCATTTGTCTTGATGGTTTCGAAAGCGCTCAAGAAACTAGCTGGGTGATCTTACCTGACTTTTCAATGGTACCGACTACTTCATGGAGGGTGATGCAAGTTGCGCTATAGCCATTGCTAAATTAATAAGTAGTAAATTTATCAAACTGCCGTGAAAGTATATAATTGTTGGACATACCGAAGGTCAACTGAAATTGCTTGTAGGAAGATAAGTCGTTACAAAAAATGGGGTACGGAACTAGTACTTAATACGCCCATATGACATAATGACGGTTTGCCTTTAGAAGGGTGCGTGCGAGTACCCATTTATATATGCATACCCATACATATAAGCACCTATGCAATAAAATGCAATTGCATAAATTACACCAAAGAACGTTTGCCATTCAATCAAATGTGAAATCCCAAAATTCAAGCACATTCAATAAACGAGCCCGTATTTTTTCGAATACAAAACAATATTCGTAGTTACATTCATACGTGCATACATATGTAAGTATTTTGAATTTTCGCTGTTTGGTAAATGTAAAATTTATGAACTCGAAACAAAGCTTCCCAAAATGCAATAAAGTCGCCAACGAACAGCGACATTTCACCGAACCTTCCACTGAGGTCCACATTGAAATACCAAAAACTTCCATTAAATGAAATTCACACCATGCATAGATTTTCACCTGGTTATGAACTATTTTGGTGAAATACAATGCCAAACGACATTCGTGACTTCCATATGAGCAAATGGGCAGAAATATTCATGCATATGTATTTAGATATGTATACATAGCTACACAAACCAGATGATATAGTATGATAGTAAAAACTAAGTGAAATTGTGTGAAAATATTGAAACTAAAATATGCATATGTTTAAATTTATGCACAACATGTGACACATATGTACATTTGGGTTGCCCTTAAATGCAGGAAGCAAATTATTACATCAGATTTCTTAAGCCCCAACCCCAACGTCGATGTTACTATAGTCAAAAGTTTAGTCCCGATTGGAGAGGGTTAAGGCGTGCCGCACAAGGGACAAAGTTCAGATTCTTCTGCCAGTATACCAGATGAAGTCTCCACAATGCGCAGAACCCGAGATATAACGATTTGAAGAAGAACATGATTAGTCAGAATTACGAAAAAATGCAAACTTTGACAGACCATATCTCCGAAGAAAAAAAAAAGAAAAAAAAGGTCCTCGAACATGTGTAAGCTTATTTCAGTATAGAACCCACAAACAAATTTCAAGCGAATCGGAGACATGACATGTAAACGTGATATATGACACCGTTTGGTGCTACGGGGCGCATACATTACATACGCAACGACGGGTATATGAACTCGAGTAGATATTTTTACTTTTTCTACAGCCGGTTTCACCATCACTTTAAATGGAAAATTATTTTTTAATTTTCTGTCATAATTTTTCATTTAAATTGCTGGTGAAACCTGGCTATTAGTATATATTTATTTTAATTTTCATTTAAATACGCATTTCGCGTTGGAATTTAATACAAAACATTTTCTAAGATAAGTGTTGCACCATTTTCGACCATAAATTCAATTTGTTTTTAAATTTTTTTTTTGTTTAATTCTTCAAAACTTGCATTGCACTGAATTTTTTTTTATATATTTTTTTTAATCAATTATGTCCTTGATATTTTAAAGTCCGTTAAAAAATAATCTAACAACAAAGAGAAAAACTAAAAACGTAGTTTAACTATATTTGATCCTAGTTTGGAGAGTATATTGACTGATACGTCTGTTTTGAAATTTTGTTGGTTTTTGTCGTGCGGTATAATGCATTCGAACGTGGTCGTTCATCGTCGTAGTTGACACAAAATTTTAAGTTAAACAGTCACCATAATTTGATGTTTTGAAGATTTTTGAAGTGAAATAATAAAAAAAAAATATGTTTCTAACGATTCTATGAAAAAAATTATGTAAATTTAATACGATTATGCATACATATGTAGTACGTTCAAAACTAAAAGCTATTAACTTTCCGAATTAGCTAATAAAAAAATGTCAAGCCCAACTTTTCAATTCGAGATAGTTAGCTCTTTCATTAAATTTGCTGGTTATCCGTATCACAAATTGCATTTTTTTTTATATACTTACTCTGCATAATTACATGAATTTCCACATCTTTTTCTGATTATTCTTTTTCTGTATTTTAATTTTCATTATTTGTATCCGATAAAAGTCAACAGTTTTCACTTTTTATTGCCCTTTAAAAAATATTCATTTATTTTTATGCATTTTTTATGAGCTGCGTTCGTCGGTTAACAAACAACAGCTACTTACGCTTATACCCTTACATACATACGTATATATGTACACGCTTACATCAATAAAACGCAGTGATGTGCGATTGCCACCTATAGAGGAAAAATAACGCTTTGAATGGATATCGTTTTCGCGTTACTATAATGGAAGTTCATAACTGTAACACCCACAACACACAAAAACAAAAAAAAAACATATGTATGCTTGTAAAATGTCATCAGCGCTGTGGGTGGCGGACTACTGCATCAACAACCAATATAAGTTATGAAAAGTGCGGCTGCTATGGGAAAAATGCGTAAGCGCGTGGCGGCAAAAAATTATTTTAAATTACAACAATTTTTTTTGCGTACAAAAGCAGTACACAACCAAACAAAGACATAAATAAATACGTATCAATAAAAAGTATATTTATATGCGCATAGCAATATATGCATTTGCAAGTTGAATACCGCTATCTATTTGATGCCCTGCCAAATTGCATGACTTTCTTAAATTGGGCGACTCATGCAATTTAAATATTAATGGGATAAACGAAGCAATTTGTTCAACATATTTTGAATTTCTTCAAAATTAAAATTTTAGAAGCAAGTAGCACATTTATTTTCCTCACATTATTATCAATAAATCAAACTTAGTCGTAATTCCATTGTGGTTGACACACAAAAGCTTTATATAAAGTTCTTGCGCCTTACAGTATGCAACACTTTCTGATTTAAATTATACAAAACTTACAACTAACTGTCTTGACTTTGCCAACGTCGAAGTAAATTGTAATGCCAACCATTCATAACTAACAGTTGTTTGTATTACATTTCTATGAATATACGTATGAATTTATATAAAAGTTTTGCGAGTGACATTTTAATGAATTTGTAAATATTTAATTTTTAGCTGCCATAGTTAGCCGCAATATTCTAAAAACCAAAATTTTCTATTTGCAAACCGAACGTTTTTTTCAGAGCATAGACAGAAAGCCATTGTCTGCCTACTGCCGGCAGCATTGTTTAAACTTCAAATATGGCGCATAGCTTGCAGCACAAATTTGCATAATATCTACTACACACAATATTAAAGCCGCTAAAGCCGCACTTTACTTACACTCAGCACATAAACTAAATATTATATGCGCCTCAAGACTTATTATGCTAACTCGATTTAAGTTTGTTCAAATCAAAAAATTGCTTCTAAAGGCGGATCTCGAGAGCATGCGTATACGTATGCATGCGTTTGACAGAAAAATTGAATATACGGGAATTAAATTTTGAGAAACCGTCATTCATTCCTTTCTTTAAAGTGCTGTATCTTGGAAACTTTTTAACGAAAATGAATGAAAAAATTATATTTCCCCCGTCTTGGTATGGGCTTTAAAAGCTTTTTCACATTATCGAAATTTATGGCTCATTTGAAATTTATAAGCAAATCATGCTGAAATGAAGTAATTTCGCTTTGTAAAATCTGTCAATAAATTAAATTAAAATGAAATAATTTATCATAAATTAAGAGCCAAATGAAGAAAAAAATGGGTTTCATTTATTTTAGCCCCCACTGTTGAGGAAATTTGAAAATATTCGTGCACGTGCTATATATATGAAAGAAAAAGTGAACGCACTTAATTTATGTGAAGTTATTTGATCGAAATAGAGTAATTTATGCTGTAATGAGGATATAGTTTTAATAATAATTTTTTTACATTAATTTGCAACGTTAAAAAAAAAATTAAATAAGCATTTTTCTTTTTGATTATAGCATTTTTATTTTTATTTTTACATAACATCATTGTCAGCTTTAAGTACCCCCATTTGGGTAATGGGCTACGAAGGCGTATGGCCTCCAGATCATCTAACGCTCGATATACTCACGAAACTATGAGCCAAATATAGGGAAGCTGTGTTCCTAATTTTTCACTCTGAAGTGAGGATTTTTTTCAAAGGACTTTGAAATTTGAAGATATGATTGATTCAAAAAATTATTTTATAAAATCATCGCAATGTAGAATAACGATGTGGGTACCAAATGAGAGAGAAAATTCTGTAGAATTTAAAAACAAAAAAAGGTTTTTTGGTTTACAAGGACGAATAGGTATTGAAAATGCGCTTTTACTAAATTTTATCTTTTTAAGTTAACAAGATTTGCAGGACGAAATTCGATGACGAGGTCGTCTGTATATTAGTCCTCAAACAATAATTTAAAAAAATTTAAATTTAAAAATTTTTAAGTATATTTAAGCACAAAATTTTCCAAGAACATTTCCACACCCATTCGTCCTTATGCTACAAAAAATGTATTCTTTTATATTTTTGCAGCATTTTTCCGTTTAAATGATACCCTTGTTGTTATCCTACATTGAACGGTATTTAAAATAAAAAAAAAGGATTTGAGTTTATCATATTTTTTTTTTACTTTCTTTCCTATCCTTTAAAAAAATCCTGACGTCAGAGATAAAAACTAAGTACGAATTTAATGTCGCAATATTTAATAACAGAAATACCAATGTTGTAGTATTTAAATTTTAATTATCTTTTTATTACGAATCATAATTCTTATATGATTTCCCAGCATGGTTTTAATACTTCAAATCATATATTAGCGCAAATGTATTTTCCCCAACATCATAATTCATTTTATTTTCAATAATGTTTTGGATTTTATTTTAAGCCGTTCTGGTAAACTATATATACTCTTTGTTGTGTTATTTGAAGCGTAAATATATAGATATATTTTGGATTGCCGCCCACTCAGCAACCTATAACTGACCTTGTTTATTGTGATTGCAAAAGCTAAGCGGTGGGTAGTTATACCCATACGGAATTTTGTGGGTGGGTAACTATCCATACAACAAATGCTCTCAATAAAGTTAAAATGTATCATATTTCTTGTAGAAATTTTAAGGGTCTCTTTCAGTTGAACTCAGCGATTGATCTTAATTGAACTAATTGACCAATTATATTTTAGCTTTTTCATATACCTAAAAAGATTTACGCTGAAATTAAATAACTCAATGATTTGAATCGCAGCCAACTTCATTCAGTCAGCTGACTGACTGCGAGTAGGGAAATAAATACGAATTACAAATAATCTGGTTTTATGGTAAAAAATCTCGGAAGATTTGTAGTTGGAATGCATTTTTTTACTTAGCATGATGAATGACATACATACTTACCCGCATAGAAGCATTGAACATGGGCATACAAAATTCTGGTCCTTATTCGAACCACATGAAAAGATTAACCCTTCGGTGGCATCCTCTCTCGCACTCATTCTACTGGCATCCATGGTACAGCTGTAACACTGGGTGTATGTATTTTAAACTAAACCCGCAACATAAACATAGTCCATTATTATTGAAATATACAGTTTTCTATTTTTCCATTAGGCATTTTAAAATATACATATCGTCGATATTTTTGCAAAACCGCCATCTTACGGCACATTAGTTATATGAATTTAAATTTATGGTACCGAGGTTATAGCCGATTCAAAATTTCACGCGAAATGCGAAATTTGCGATATATATATGCACATAAAACCATGCCTATAACCTTTTCGGGGTAAAAGTAAATAAGGGTGCAAAATTTGATGCAATTCTGCACAGCGGATCAAAAGTTATAAGCTAACAAACAAACCGACATTGCTTCTGCGCAATATACCAGTACTTATAGAGTGTGATTTTTGCTATGCTATCAGCTACTATTCGCGGCATTGTGTCAGGTAACAGAACCTGCCCGCAAATTTTACTGAAAACTTCGCTTCCATAATTCGGTTAGTTTTGGTTTCATTTGTTCGTTTGACTGCGGTTTTTATTACCACTACCACCTTTTTAGACAGTTAGACCAGCTTGCTTATTTTTGTTCGCATTTCTGAGAACATGTGGAAAAAGATTGAAATACTGTTGCAAAGTCCAAGACCCCAAGTGAAATTGCAAATGTTAACCCTTTACCGGCCAAGAGGCGAAATAAGGAACTCTTGGCTCACACCGGTGTTTGTAGCAAGTGGCTCACTGATTATGTTGTTATGCGGACTACCATTTCGATTTCCCAGAATATCAATCAGGCTCAAGACGCCATTTCCGAAAAATGCAATAAGGTGGTGTAATTTTCATAAACAAAAAATTTGATTTTTATCCGAAATGTTTTTCTTACATCTTTCCAAATATGCACATGTTTTTCTTTCAACAAAACAACGAGCGCATTTTTTATTTTTTATTTTTTTGCACATTACGCTCATCGACTTGAACCATTCAAAATCCATTAAGTAAATATTCAACAGAGTATTTATAAAAATGTGCAAAATATTTCCACCGCTACACCGCTACACACGCAGGTTTCCTTCTGCGTGCGGCAGCAAAACAGCAATTCTCGCTCGTTCGACACGTGCCACTGCATTGCCATCGCTGGTATGTGTTAGTAAGTATGTGTGGGTTTGGCAAGGAATTGGTGCGTGCATTTGCCTTAGTCCTGAGGCTGCAATATTCATCCATTTCTAGCCCACTCTTTCCAGCTGTTAACACTCATTGTGTGCTGACTGTTGGCGCGGCTAATACCGTTACGAAACTGGTACGTGACTGCAGCGGAATTGTTGTGATTGGAACACTACAAGATTTTGCCTTTGTCGCACACACTAACACACTACACACACACATCACCCATATACAAACAATACTATTTACTGATATGCAGTATTTAAATATTTTAAAATATATAAATACATACAAACTTATGTACGTTTATTGCAAGTACAATTGGCTGGCGGTATGGGTCTTTAAAAATGGCAGGTATTATTTGCTTTGCAATTTTACAATTGAATTTTCCCATTATTTTTTATTGCATTTAGTAAATTGTTTACTAATATTTTTTCTCTATTTTTCTTTTGGCAGGTTTGTCGCACTATTTACTTATCTAAGCAAATGAGAAAAAATAAATAAATGTTTGCTTGGAAAAACGCAATCCAATTGTGCGATAAAATCATTCATGAACTTTCGTCGTTGAATGTTTTCGCCTCGAGGCTAAGCAGCAGTTTTAAGTATACTTCAATTCTCTGACATCCCTTCCATGGGGAATACTTCGTGATAAGCGCAAAAGTTTTGTCCATGATGATATTTCATTTGCAACGCTTTCTTTTCGATGACTTCATCCGAATGTTTTCGTTTGCATGTGTGTATATGTGTATGTGCGTTAGTAAGTTACAATGAGTGATATTTCACAAATCCGTCAGTGCGTTTTGATTCCTTACGATGTACATTCAAAACTGAAAAAATCTGCTTAGTTTGTGAGCTGAACAAGTGTGCGCATTCATAAGCAGAAAGCCAACGGAAATCGAAGCTAATCAAATTGTAGCTATATAACGAGGCCTATAACGCGGGCTGTTTCAAGCAATATTACCATCAAATTAGGAGTAATGAGGATTTTTCTATACCAAAAAAATATACCCCTATTTTTTTGTTTTGAAATCAAAAAATATTTTTAGGTCGCTCAAAGCGCTCAAAGATTTCCATGTGTTTTATATGGAAAAAGAAATGGTAAAGAATTCTTGAAAATCAATATTTTTCCAGCGAAAACTCTGTTTCTCTGCAGGAGATTCCCAACAATAATATGCAACTATTTATTTGACCAATCTTCATAGTAACTATATTTTATAGGTCCGCCAAAAAATCTTTAGTATTAAAAAATGGTTAAATAAACAATTGGGTATATTTGTTGGAAGTCTTCTGAAGAGAACCAGAGTTTTCGGATCGAAAAATATTGGTTTTCAAGAATTCTATACCATTTCTACGAAAAGTTTTTTTTTCTCCATATAAAATACATGAAATACTTTGAGAGCTTTAAGCGACCTCCAAATATTTTTTGATTTCAAAATAAAAAAATTGGATATATTTTTTTAATATAGAACAATCCTAGATGATGAACGCATTACTATTCCCTAATTTACTTATTTTGGACCACCCTAACGTACATGTATGCTCATTTTGAATAAAATAACGTTTGCTTTTTTTATGTTATGAATGATAATTATTTTATACAAGAAATCTGTAACACAAAGGCATAAATTTGCCACAGAACCTGTTGTTTTTACATTTTTCTTCTGCTAAAGTCCTTTTTTCATATTTTCATAAAAAAAAATCTGGAATGATAAATTAATTTGTCAGAAACTATCAGACATCAAAAGTTATGTATCTCATATTGTTAAATTGGTTCGTAAGATTTACGTGATTAAGTGGAACCACTTTTTGGTTTAAGCTGAATAACGGTAAATTGAAAATATCTTGAAAACGTATCCATAGAATAAAAAATTAAGTAGATTTCCGGAATCAGCGAGCAATTCTTTATAGGAATTGGATAATGGCATCCATTGAACATTTTTGCTGTAAACCGGTGTAATTTTCCCAAGACATTTTAATTTTTATGAAATTCAGAATTGAACAAGGGAAAAATAAAAAAATATTACATTTTTTGTAATTTTTTCCATTTATATTAAAATCTGTTATACGCTACTATCAATAAAAATCTATAGGTAAATAAAGAACTATTCAATGGTCATATGAAAATGTGCAACAATTTTTTGTATGAAATAGAAGCAGAAAATAATGTTACTCATAAGCCATATCACAAATGGCCATACTCATACATACTCTTACGTGACGTACGAGAGGCATTTTCCATGTTAAAGTTTTAATTTTTAGTCATTCGCAATACAAACTTAAAATGAAAAAATCTTGTGAAAATTACCTGATCTAGAAAACGGTTTACATATCCGTATCTACGGCAAAAAAATATGTGTCGGAGTTTTTTGTGCCATTTTGGCATCCCTACAGTGTAGTTTAAGAAGTTTTCAAAATGTCAGAGAAGAAAGTCTCTTGCTCTAAATAAGGCGACAACCCAAGAATTCAAGTAAATGCATTTAGATAGAATTTACAAAATACCAAATGTTTTAGGAAAAGAATGGTGACTTAAAGAAATTTAAACTCAAAAAGAATTTAAATAAAAAAAGCATTTCATTCGTACACCATACGGATGTCCTGCGTGCATATTAATTCCACTAACACGCTAAATTACACTAAATAGCGAGCTCGAACTATTGTAACTTGCGGAAACAATTCCCGGTATGGAAGTCATAAATGTTATGTCAGCAAAAACTTGCTGCTGCTAATGAAAACGTGAAATAGGTAATGCACAACTGCACAAGCTGTAGGAGTAGTCATAAAGATACTCGTCCTTCCATAAGGAAGAAGAAAAAGCAACAAAAAAGAAGAAGCAACACCCGCAAAGTATGCTAAGTATTACGGCCAAACAACGAGTTACTTATAACGATTTGGTGTTGGTACTCTAAGGACAACACACAAATACATATAACTGCACTAACTGCAACACTAACAGAAACGGAACACCAAAGGAGACTATAGAAATTTCTAAACACACACACTCATTCTTGGGCAAATGCTTACATATGTACGTACATACATACATACATACCAGTCATACAGATCTACACACTCGTAGTTGCATGTATTCATATGCACTTAAACGATGGACGACTTGAAGTAAACACAAAGCCAAATGTAGAGTTTTGCTATTGTTTTTAGCTTTAATACGACTTGTTGCTATAGTTTTTGCTAAACTTTAACAACTTGTGTTGTTTGTCTACTGTAGTTACAACTGTATTGCATAAACTTTATGACCAAAACCAAAACTGACGAAACTGAAAACAGCGTGCAACGACAACAAGAACAAGCACCACTGCATACATACTACACGAGTGATGAGAATATGTACCTGTACTTAGAGAATCGAAGAAAAAAAAACAACTTGAACAACTTGTAGACCACAAATAAACAAGGCCAAAAATGGCTAACACCATTGGCGAAGAATTCATACTCACATATAGATACATACATATGTATGTACATATGTATGCATGGATGGGGGTAGTGAATTCAGGCGTGTTTGTATGTTGTGCGAAATTGTGGTTATTTGTGGGACATGCACTTTGCTCTGAACTACACTTTTGTGTTTTTGCACTTGTCTGCACGTGCGAAATTACATGCAATGATAACAGCAAAGAGAGTGTATTTGCACCTGTACATATATTTAGGTATGCTTGTGCAGAATGTGTATTAGGATGTCACGCTAAAGAAAGCTGCAGATTTTCAAGCGAAGTTATAAAATTGTCAATATTTTAGGACTCCCACCGAAATATTTTGTAAAAATTTTAGGATTTATGACCCAGTCAAAACACCTCCAAAAATCGATTTTTTTAATAAAATTGGTTAAAAAAGATTTTTTCCCAAAAATAACCGCAGATGATCGAAGGGGTTAAATTTAAAAGGTTACCATGCAAATGCTTAATAGAATTTTATTAATGGCGAAACTTGGAAAACATAATACATTTTACCATTCCGATGGGCCAACTTTATCGATCTGGAGAGTGATGCACCGTAATGTAAGTAAATAAATTAGGGTGTGCAACGATTTTCTCTTATCGTGCTCTTTACGCCGAATACTGGACTTTGTACGGTATTATTTAAAGACTCGCTAGAGAATTAAGAAAAGTGAACTTACTCGTGATTGAAGCCAAGACCTTGTCACCAAATCTCTCCCCTGTCAAAGAGCCCTGTGCTGGAACCTAGCCAGGACCTAGCTAGCACAACCAGCGCAACCACCGTTTTAGCTTCTCTGAGATATGCATAAAGAGCCACATTCACCGTACTTCAAATTTTAAAGAAGACCCACGAGAACAGGATCGATCTACATATATGTATACATTAGACTGCATCACTCCCCATGCAAAAAAAAAATCGGTAATATTTTTCCATTGGAATTATAAAATCTATTATATTTAAGACGTCCACCAAAATATTTCGAAAAAATATTCAGATTTACGTGAGCTGAAGCGATTTGAGAATACCTCTAAAAATGGATTTTTTTATGAATATAAATAGTTTCTTAATGACTTTTTTTTGAAAAAATCCACTAAAATGACAAAACGGTTTATGCTTAAAAAATTTGCGTAGAAATATTAAAAAAAAAATAAAAAAATTTTTGAACGGAATCGTAATGATGAGATTTTTGATGCTGTTTTTTAACTTTTTCAAGGATTGGTATAAGAAAAACTTGAATAACTGAACCTAAACTCTTTCGATTTAGACTCCAGAGGTGTCATTGGAAAGGTATTTGCTCACCGTTTTTATTTCTTTGCTAATACACTCTTTCAATGGATGAAAGAGAAAGGTATTATTCGTCCTAATATACATACATAAACAAGTGCACATTTATATATAAATGTATGTAGGTTTATCGAAGAAAATGTGGCACAGCTGTAATGATGCTGATAACTGGTTGAAATATATAAAGGCAAACGACAGCTAACTCAACCATTTCAAAGCCAATAAAAGTTGAAGGCATAGCTTCAAGACGTTAAAGTCAATCAGAATACGTGCTGCTTAATGTTGTTTTTTTTATTTTTCTTAGTTTTAATTACCGCACACAGTGCTACTTTAGACAGCGAAAATCGAAAAACTTTTGTTCGGTAATCCAGATATGACTGTAAAACAAGGAAGATTCTCAATATATCCATATCTGAAAATGTATCCACATTTAAACTAAGGAATAAAAAGAAGTATCCTTCAAAATTTAAGTCAAAATTATATCCATTTGGATACATTTTTATTGAAACGGCAACAATGCATGCGTATTTTCAAATGTTCAATTTGAATCAAGATTTTCTGTTAAAGGAATTTAGATCACTATTTTTTATTTCAATTGCTATTGGCTTTTGTAGAATGGCAGATTTATAGTCTTGTTCGCCCAAGGCCTTATATTACCAGCCGCACTTTCTCAGCTGCCATTTTTTAGGTACTACATATGAATTTACTTTAGTACCGACTCTTATCGAAATATATTATCGATAATGTAACGCCGATCCTTGTATTGACGACGGCCCTGTCAGAATGGATATTTTGCGTGCATTCCGCTTAAGGATGAAACTACATAAGAGCTGAGTAGACTGTGTGTGTTTGCATAGAGAGCGTCAGATTGGCAACCCTTGTATAGACGGACCGAACGAACGTTGATGAACTCTCTACTTTGGATGCAGGTAAGTCCGGCACTGCTGACAGTTGTATAACCTTGCGTTTACTCAAGACAAGACAACAAAGAGCTTTTATGGGTTAAGTGACTCTATATTGTGCTGCCGATACAAAACGCCATATCTCAGCATGATTCAATAACTAAAGGTTTGCTCACTAGTGACATTAGAGTTTTGACACTCGCTTACAAAAGGTTGCACACACACACACGCACCCACACACAGGGCCTCGTTTGAGATAGGGCGTTCTTCAACCAAATTCTGAGATAGGGTGTTTTTCAATCAAATTCTGAAATAAGGTGTTCTTCATTCAAATTCTGAAGTGGGGTGTTCTTGAAGGTTTTCTGAGATAGGGTGTTTACGAACTGACTGCGGAGATAGGTCAAACTTCCAATCAGCTATCGATACACCCTGCATAAAAACTATCAACTGATAAAATATAACCAACTTGTAGTTAGCTTTTTTGTGGTATTTCGATAATAGGAATTTAAGATGCTATGAACCTTCATTTTAATGTTGTTTTTTTTTTTGTTCCTAATTGCTGCTTTCGATTTTGTTGTGGCTAAAAATGGTAGCTAAAGCTTTTTTACTTACATATACATACATATACTTACATATACATATACATAAGTATACACGCAAATATTTTCAATAAGTAATGGTATAGAAGAAAAACAATGAACTCTGAAAAAAAAACTAATATTTTATCAAACCAAAAACCTTTTTGTGTAAAAAGGGAAATACACACAAACACGGCTTTCCCTCATAAAGTGCAAGAAATTTTCTAACAAAATCTTTTTACTTAAAAAACCATATTAAGGGTCGTAAAATTATCTATTTTAAAGTATAGTTAAATAGTTAAAAGATAAGTTAACGTCCCTAACACTTTTATAGTTTGATTAAAACGTAAGGAACATACATATACATATACATATGTATGTATAGATATATATCAGCCGTTTTTTAATTAAAAATTCATCTTCCCACTAGGCATTGAAATGACATAAAAATGCATGCCATTTAAAAAAAAATGAACTTACGCCATTTTGACTTTCTGATGGTTAAGGTTTGACGCGTTATGCATACATATTTTTTTATTTCACTAATTTTGTTTTGAGCATGTTTTTATAAAATCTTCCTCTAAGCACTTTGCTTACATTTTAAATTGACACATTGCTGATTTTTTAACACCTGCAAATTCCGGATTTTTACTTGCAACAATTTGCAACCCTATGGGGGTGTTAAGCTCGCAAACTCGCCTTATTGGAATTTTTTTCACTTGTTAAATGCATTTCCAATAAAAACTTGCAAGTACTGGTAACTCGTAAATTTTTTTTTTTAATATTGCACGGGTTTGGGAGTGTGTTTATATTCTCCAGACAAAAGTATCCATCGGAAAAATTCTGAGAATTCGCTATCAAAGAGACAAACTATTCAGAAAACTTGAAATCTTTGAAACAGCTGATAATTTTCCCAGTTTTAATAGGTGGCACATTTGGTAATTCACTATCCGCTTGGAGCATTGTCCCCGGTCAGGCACTGTTTACTAATGAATACTTTTGGATAGGAAGAACACTTTTAACATATAAATGAATTGTCAGGGAATGAATAAATATTTTTCTCAAAATTGATACCACATCATAACGCATTCAAAAATGAAAGGATCTCCTCCAACCCACATCCTTGTTTCCAAGAAAAAAAAAAAAGTAGATATAAATATGCGATTTAAACTAACCTATTTTCTTTTCAACTATCAAATGATAAATTCTGCCAAAACACTTCTCCGCATTTTTATCTACTTTGGAAAATTTGAAAATTTTATACGAAAATCATAGTTGACACACACTACAATAAAAAAACAACTGAAGATTAATAGTGAAAAAATAACTAAAAATAAACTCAACAAACCTTTCGCTGAATAACTTTACTCATTTCATTGTATACTAGCAACATTTATAAAATTTACATTATTTACTCATTTATCATCCCTGACCCATATATGTACATATATATGTAAGTATACACATACTCATAAATGTACCCAATTTGCTTGCACTCGTTTTCACATATTTTGCTGCGCATTTGTCTTTTATTTCTAAGCTGCGCCGCCATCTCGTAAAATGACTTGCAAGCACTTCAATGCATACTTTTTTTTTGCAACGCAAACAATGAATTATGCTAATTGAAATTGCTACTTATACCTTACAAACTTTTTAAAACACATTTGCACATTAAATATTTAATTTTTATCACTGCTTTACCTATTTAAACCTTTCACTTGAGTGGAAAAACCGAGTACACGAGCGCTTTATATAAGCGACTAATTAAGCATGTAGAACTAAGGATACGGAACTGCTGACGATAGGAACACAGAGAGAGAGGAAACTACTATTAAAATAATTTTTTCTATTGTTCGATTACCCATTAATACCAGCGATGACACTAACCAAGAGTATTTTGCGCAACGAAAATTTTGTAAACACAGGGAGATACATATGCTGACATTTTACAACCATTTATTCCAGTGGATGTGGAACGCAGAAATGCATATACGCTATGACACAAAAGTGATATTTGAAATTGAAAAAAAATTAACACAGTTGACTGAAAGTCGGATTTTTAAATTGTGTACTTATGTTTGTATTATACATACATGCAGTCATAACTCCTTGGACAGTTATTTAGCCACCCTGTGAACTAAGTAAATCTAATTGCCTTGTGTCACGGCTAGATAATTTTAGAAAAACGTTTATTAAATTTGATGCTAATAAAAATGTATGTTTTTCCTCTCTGTGTTCCCATCGTCAACAGTTCCGTTTCCTCAGTGGTGTTTAAGCTGTCGCACAGTGGGCGATTTGGTTGATCTAGCCTAACGAAATTAATTACTCAAATTAAAAAGAAAATTACACAAAGTTGTAAATTTTTATGTAATATTAACCCGAAAGGGACCAAAATAAAATAATTTTTTGTTGTAATTGAAATGGGTTTCGTTGTTTTTAACTTCATTTTTTTACCTTAGTTTTGCTATTTACAAATATTAAATATTGAAAAAAATTTACTTGGAGTCAATTCTTCGAATCCTATCGGCGGGAAATAAAATGTTGATGGATTTTAACAATTGAAAATTTGTATTCCGTTACGCTAGATCAGCCAAGTCCAGCCTTCGTATTAGGGTTCGGTGAGAAAATTTTTAAATAAAATTGTCAATCAAAATACATAAGTGCGCAAGTAGTGAATAAAGTAATAAAAGGTGTTTTGGTTGAATACGTGTTTTTTGTAATGTGCAAAATTTAAGTTTAAGTATCGAATAAGAAAATAATAGCTGGTCGGCGCAATGGTAAATCACAAGGAGGCGGCGCACTTGAGTAAAGAAAGTTGATTTTAAAAGAAGATTTTGAAAGTTGGCATACTTTCGTTTGTATGAATGTATTGCGGCCAAATTAAACCAAAAATAGGAGTGAAGTTAAAATAATTCCCACCCAACTGAACTCACAACAAAACATCATTTTCTCGGCTATCTTGACTAAAATTTAAAACAGAACATATTAAAAATCGCCTAAAACTATTCACTGGTTTAAAAAAGGCAGTAGTCCCAACGTAGTTTAAAAATTAAACCCAAATTTTTTACCGTGTAGTTTTAAAAAAAAAATTTACTAAGAAATTTGCCTTAAACTGTGTTTTTGAAACAATCGATTTGTTGGCGTATTACTAGTGCGCTCTGATGTAGCAAACAATCATATTTCTATTCGAATTTTTTATACCCGAGCGCACTTGTGCACAAGTGTATATTAATTTTGTTCACATAACGGTTGTTTGTAACAGCCAAAACGAATCGAGATAGATATAGACAAATGTATACATAAATGATCAGGATGAAAAAAGAAATCGATTAAGCTATGTCTGTCTGTCCGTCCGTCTATCCGTCTGTCCGTCTGTCCGTCCGCCCGTGTACACGATAACTCGAGCAAAAATTGAGATATCTCAACGAAATTTGGTATGTAGGTTCCAAGGTAGGTTGGTATTGAAAATGGGCGAAATCGGACTTTAACCACGCCCACTTCCCATATAACGGTAATTTCCAGAAATACGAAAACTGCGATATTTTAGTAACTACTGAAGATAATTCACTCAAAATTGATATTTACAATAACTATCAGACAAAAAATAAGAATATTATAAATTTTTGGGTAATGGGCGTAGCCACGCCCACTTATGGTTACATGTGTATATCTTGGTAACCGCTGCACCAATTTCTTCCAAACTTGGCACAGTTGTTGG
>NW_016160265.1:0-178 GCF_001687245.7 Rhagoletis zephyria | reverse complement strand
ACGCCCACTTATGGTTACATGTGTATATCTTGGTAACCGCTGCACCGATTTCTTCCAAACTTGGCACAGTTGTTGGCCTTCGCACAACATACCAACAATTTTTACAATCGCTCAATAACCACTTCAATAACTACTTCCCATATAACGGTAATTTTCAGAAATACGAAAACTGCGATAT
>NW_016160264.1:64306-67480 GCF_001687245.7 Rhagoletis zephyria | reverse complement strand
ACACAATAATTCCCATTACTTGGACATTAAAAAGCAGTTTCAGAAGTTAGCTAGTGTTATTTANTGGAACGCGGCGCGGGGTGGCGCGGGGCGGCGCGCCAACGCGGACCGCCGCGACGCCGGGCACTTTCAAAATTGTATACTTACAAATCCGTCCATTTAACTTGTTCATGTACTACTTTTTGTCAAATGTAACTGGGTGACTACGTACATATGTGCACTAGTTTGCTTTATTACTCAAATTGTTAAGTATAAAAGTTGGTCTTATTGCTCAACGAGAAATGAAATAAAGCAAATTTGTGTTATTTCACATTCAATTGGGAAATAACACAAATTGGCGTTATTGCCGTTTGTGTTATTTCACCCCCCCGCTAGCTACCACTGTGCGGCGGAAAATACTACAGTGGTCTAGGTGCCTAAATTATAAGATAATATAGAGATTCCTGCAGAAAAATAACACCCTTTAACCAACCCTTCCGACAAGCTTCGACATATCCACATAGATGCTCACTGATGCCTCCGTCCAACTTATACTTCCCGTCCACTCATCTCGAGGGAAACATGCGTAGAGAAAGAACTCACTAATTCGAATATAGCAACGTGGGCTTGCTGCGTTAGGCATGGCCTTTACGCCTGAGTGGGGGTGCTCCACTGAGTCCAATTAAGATGGCCCGTTGACTTATACAACAGTTTCTCATCTAGAATCTAGCTCAAAAACTTGACTCAATCCGGAAAGTGTCAGGCAAATGCCGCCAATTGAGCGTAGAGTAGCGGAGGATATCTAAAGATAGGTAGCATCTTCATTAGAACGACGAATTGGACAAGGAAAAATGTAAGAGACGGGGCCATGGCAGCCTACTTTCAACGTTAGATGAGTTAATGAGGTAAGGTAACCTTAACTAAGCTATATCCTTATAAATTTGAGCGAAATACCCGCGAAATTAACTCCAACTGTACTTTGCGTGATGTGCTTGTTTTCATGCCTTAACTAATCACTCATACGCCATGGACAGGGCTGGGTGTGTGTGTACTCGTACTCGGGTTTTCCGCTGGTACTGCATTGTGTTTGCTATTTATACAGACGTTTACTTGTTATCAAGCTTCACTTTTTTCATACATGGTCGTAAGAGAATTTTGTACATGACAAATATTAAAAGCACAAAGAAAAGTTATAACACTTTCTTTGCTATTTATTAGTCGTTTTGTAGAATTTTACTGATAATGAGCTCTTGAATGACTCAGTGAGAAGCTAACTCGGGTGCACTTGTATTTATATATGCAAGTATGTACGTCTGACGATCATATTTGCACAGCTGATCTGTGTAAATTTATATAGGATTTCATACATTTAAAATACTTTTTTATGTACATATCAATACTACAGACGAATGTAGTTCAGGAGCACCTTGATTAACACTTACATATTATGTATATACCGCACTTACACTGACTAGTTGCGAATAAGCAAAATAGACGAAAGAAAGGCAATGCCTGCTTGAAGCTTATCGCTAAATTACAAAGCGTAAAATAACTGATTCGGATCATTGGAAATCAATGAAAAAATTAAAAATAACATTTATGTACATACAAACAATGTAGAGAGGGGGACCGATACTAAGGATTTAAAGTATAATTCCATACATTGACGAAAGTATAAATTGGAATTTTAGCAGGTTTTTGCTTTTCTTCTTTTGTTTGTTAATGCTTATGTTTTTATGAAAGTATAGCCCATTACATAAAAAAACTAAGTGCAGCTAAGCCACACTGGGGAAGCTAAACTTACGTTACATATCTATGTCTCATAAGCAGTACACATACATACATAGATCTGCTTATGCTTAAGGTTATATTTCTTGTCTTTTTTCGATCTAGATCCCTACCTCTCTACCCCTGTTCGTTCTAATTACATTTATGTTATACTGTTTTCCTTTATCTTCTGTTTACCTTTATACTCTATCGATAACAAAATCGATAGTAACATCCAACAAAATATCGATAACAAAAACGATAAAAATATCGTTAACAAAATCTATAAATAATCGATAACAAAAATCGATTAGTAAATCCATAAAAATATCGATAATAAAACTGATAAATATTCGTTAAAAAATCGATAAATATTCGATAATAACATCGATAAATAAACGACAACAATATCGATAAATAATCAATGACAAGATCGATAACAAAATCTACAAATAATTCATCGCAAAGTCGATAACAAAATAGATGACAAATTCGATAAAAATTTCGATAGCAAAATCGACAATAATGTTGGTAGGAAAATCGATTAGGAAATCGATAAAAATATCGGTAACAAAATAGATAAAAACATCGATAACAATCGATTAGAAAATCCATAAGGAAATCGATAAAAAATATCGATAACCAAATTCATAAAAATATCGATAGCAAAACCGATCAAAATATCGATAAGTCCANAATGTAAATATTTCAAAAACGGTGACACTTTTACCTGAAAATTTTTTGTTTATCAGGGAGCTCACCCCCCCACCTACCTTCCCCTAAAGTTTGGCACGTTACTTCTGGGACACCCTGTATAAAAAATTGGCGAACATACATTGTATGGAAAAACTTCTTAACATCATCAGCAAAAAAAATGCCATCAATTTGGTTTGTTTTTATATATTTTTTTGGTTTTTAAGATTTGCCTATACATACTTTCTTACAGTTTGAGCTCATATTCGGATTCAGCGGAAAGTTTTACATAAGAAGTAATGTTCAGTGCCACTGATCAGACTTCTTGTAAACTAGTGTTATTGGGTTTGTGAGTCCTTAAAACTAGCACAAAATACATATATTTATGACCTTTCATATTCTTATTTGGCGGACAAAATCCAAAAAGAATCGTTGGTTAACTAAAATTAGTCGAAATATCTTTAATTTGAGTTTTTTTGTTTCAGTCGAGAGTATACAAATTTTTACATAAAATATTTTCCCAGCAATATTACCATAAAAAAGTAGTTCAGTAAAATGCAAATAAAGTAATCCTGAACCAGTAATAACACTGGACCACAAATTTCAACTTTTTCTCTTTACCAGAAACGCCGTTATGAAATTCTTATGTAAAATCACCCCCTGATTCCGAAAATCAAGGTTATTTTTAATTCTATGGTACCGTTTTTGAGATATTTGCAATTTACCGTTTTTGCA
>NW_016160264.1:50887-61676 GCF_001687245.7 Rhagoletis zephyria | reverse complement strand
TAATTGAAGGTAAAATACTGTATTGAAAATGTATTTAAAGTTAGTCGAATTCACGGGTACATGTACACATATACATATGTACTTTATAAATGAAATGATATACAATATGAAGTCCAGTAGCTGTCAAGTGTTGCTTTTCTTATCAGTGATGCCTATGGCCGGCCTTCTTAGACGGCAGGGCTGAATGGCTGGTGACTCACTACTATGTAAATGGAGTGCAGTTCACTTGCGAAGAGAAAAGTCAATGAAAGCAAAGCACAAAAGATATAATTAATCATACGTATTTATATACATACATATGTGCTAATTGTGCGTTGTATAAAATATATAAAGGGTTGGATAAGGTTTATAAAAAATTTTATTTTACATATGAATATTTTTATTTCCCCACTGATAACTGAAATATCCTGAAAAAATGCAAAATACAATTGATTACATTCAAACATATAGTAGTTAGTCAGCCTTACAATTTATAAGCTTACATAAGTAAATAAATAGCTAAGATAATGTTTTCATGCTTTCAATTAACATTCATTTTACTCTTTCTCTTTTAGAAATTATCGCTCAGCATCACGTCCAAAGACTGAAATTATTGGCACCACAAATCATCCGATCATTGATAAGTGCAAATCGCTCTACCAGCCAAGGTAAATGAAAGAAAAAATCGGAAAAATATAGTTTTATTAAAAAATAGAAATTAGAGCAATGAACGACATCCGAAAATCGGCACAAATGTCGTGAAATTCTTATTGATTTCAAAAGATAGCGAAAAGTAATGAATGTGCGACACTGCGTATGAGTCATGCAAATATGTTAAGATTAGAAAAAAACATTAATATAATTCAACCAATACTTTCATATACAAATTTTCTTACTAAGAATATCAAGAGACTATTTATTTAATTAAAGTACTCAGTAAATTAGTTAAGCTTCATTCAGAACTTGCCACTTACTTACTTATCATTAATAAATATCTATTTTTTCTACATAGAGATGAACATGAAGAGGAAGCTGAGGCTGTATTGCGCGATAAGAGCTCGCAGCATATCAAACCCATTCTGGATGAACTTATAAAAACAGAGGAGACTTATGTGGAGAATTTGCGCATTGGTCTGGAGAATTATGGAAATATATTTGCACGAAAAGACCTGCCCATTGGATTGCGTGGCAAAAAATATGTGCTGCTTGGTAATATTGGTCAGATCTACGAATTCCATTTGGAGGAATTTCTACCAATGTTGCATGCGAACAGAAGAGACTTGAAGCGAATATTTGACGAATTTCAGCTCTACATTGATGTAAGTCTTGAAGCGATTGAAAATAAAAGAGACAAAGCAAGTAAAAAAAAAATTGTACAAGCTTCTGTGAATTTTATAGCATTATATATATCCTGATGATCTTCGCTTTCCGATAATACAAAAATTTCGGAAATCGGTCTAGAAATGTAGGAGTTATTTGACATTTTAGGCTTGTGGGAGCGGTCTCGATGCCTTAAACCGCCCCTGCCACGCCCAGTTAAGGATCTGATAGGTCCAAACCACCTACTAACTCACCGCCATGCTCTGCCCTCTCCGCTGATACCAAAAATTCCGAAATCCGTTCAGAAATGTAGGAGTTATAGGACATTTTATGCCCGGCGGCACCCGTTCTGCTCGTTTATGGGCGCCTGGTGCCTCAGATAGAATTTACCATGGGGAAAACGAAATTCGGATGCCATCCTGAATGCAGGGTGACTCGTTTCCTCCTACTAATTTGCCACAAACAAACAGAAAATGCACTGAGGACGTTTTAAGTCCTTTCATCGCCCATGCCACGCCCATTTGAGCACCGCCGTGGTCCAAAACATCTAGGGTCACCCCGCCATGCTCTGCAATTTCTCCTGATACCAACAATTCCGAAATCAGTTCTGAAATGTAGGAGTTATTTGACATTTTAGGCTCGTGGGACCGGTCTCGATGCTTTAAACCGCCCCGCCACGCCCATTTAGGGATCTGATAGGTCCAAACCACCTACTAACTGACCGCCATGCTCTGCCCTTTCCGCTGATACCAAAAATTCCGAGATCCGTTCAGAAATGTAGGAGTTATAGGACATTTTATGCCCGGCGGCACCCTTTCTGCTGGTTTATGGGCGCCTGGTGCCTCAGTTAGAATTTGCCATGGGGAAAACGAAATTCGGATGCCATCCTGAATGCAGGGTGACTCGTTTCCTCCTACTAATTTGCCACAAACAAACAGAAAATGCACTGAGGACGTTTTAAGTCCTTTCATCGCCCATGCCACGCCCATTTGAGCACCGCCGTGGTCCAAAACATCTAGGGTCACCCCGCCATGCTCTGCAATTTCTCCTGATACCAACAATTCCGAAATCAGTTCTGAAATGTAGGAGTTATTTGACATTTTAGGCTCGTGGGACCGGTCTCGATGCTTTAAACCGCCCCGCCACGCCCATTTAGGGATCTGATAGGTCCAAACCACCTACTAACTGACCGCCATGCTCTGCCCTTTCCGCTGATACCAAAAATTCCGAGATCCGTTCAGAAATGTAGGAGTTATAGGACATTTTATGCCCGGCGGCACCCTTTCTGCTGGTTTATGGGCGCCTGGTGCCTCAGTTAGAATTTGCCATGGGGAAAACGAAATTCGGATGCCATCCTGAATGCAGGGTGACTCGTTTCCTCCTACTAATTTGCCACAAACAAACAGAAAATGCACTGAGGACGTTTTAAGTCCTTTCATCGCCCATGCCACGCCCATTTGAGCACCGCCGTGGTCCAAAACATCTAGGGTCACCCCGCCATGCTCTGCATTTTCTCCTGATACCAACAATTCCGAAATCAGTTCTGAAATGTAGGAGTTATTTGACATTTTAGGCTCGTGGAAGCGGTCTCGATGCTTTCAACCGCCCCTGCCACGCCCATTTAGGGATCTGATAGGTCCAAACCACCTACTAACACACCACCATGCTCTGCCCTTTCCGCTGATACCAAAAATTCCGAGATCCGTTCAGAAATGTAGGAGTTATAGGACATTTTATGCCCAGCGGCACCCTTTCTGCTGGTTTATGGGCGCCTGGTGCCTCAGGTAGAATTTGCCATGGGGAAAACGAAATTCGGATGCCATCCTGAATGCAGGGTGACTCTTGTGTTTAGTTTTTAGTCCTTATAATTTTTAGTAGCATTTTTTTCGGTGTATGCAGGGTGACTCCTGCGCTTAGTTTTTCAGCCTTGATAATTTTTAAGTTGTATACTTACTATGTATATTTTATCGGCATTTTTTTTTTTTAATTTCGAGTGAAAATTTTCAAGTAGTTTTCGATAAAAAATAAAGCTTAATTTTCTAATGACTTTATTTTTATTTTTACAGAAAAATTTGTTCTATTGCTACGTCATATTTACAATGAACAAACAACGCTCGCTCAAATTATGTGATACCTATAAAAATTATTTTAAGGTGAGGATCAAGAGAGCATTCGTATAAAAAATACAATACAAAAAAACAATTTTTAAGACGAAAACATATTTAATTCAAAATCAATCCCTTTCAGCGCATACAAAACGAATTGGATGACAAGTTGGGCATTAATAGCTTCCTGGTCCAGCCCATACAGCGAATGGCTCGATATCCGCTGCTGCTGCAACAATTTATCACGGTGAGTTTGAGGAGAGAACTGTAAGAAAAAAAAAAAAATAGTTTCGGTACATTAGATATAGGGTGTGAGTTCGGTATAAATAAAAAATAATTTTTTAAGATAACATATTTTAGTATAACAAATTGAACAAAAGATAGATTTGAATGGCTTCAAATTTAACTTTTTGACTCTTCATACGTCGACCATATTCTAGTCTCTTTTGCTCTCTCTGTTTCCGTTCAGACCCTCTTCAAGCACCGCGACTTCGAAATCAAGCCACTGCTTGAGTCCTGCTGTCGGCTGGAAAAGAAAATGCGCACACTGCTCACCACAACCAACGAATCGGAAGTAATTAACGACATAATCGAGTGCAATGAGGTTAGTATTTAGTTAGTCGATTTTCACTCGTATCTACAAATACATAGCTTTTAACGTCCTTCTGTTTTTGCCTCCCCTTATTCCACAATTTAGTTCAACGTCTTTCATCAGGGCAAATTCCGCAAGGTCAGCGACTTCTCGGTGACGGATCACACGCTCAGACGCAGCTATCGCGGCAAAGTCTTCATCTTCGACAAGTGCATCATCTACACGGAAATCAAGGGTAAACATCTGATCTTCCACGGTCGCTATCCCTGCGAACATATTGGCATATTGGCAAAGACGAAACATTTTACACTCTTCNAAAAAAAAAAAATAGTTTCGGTACATTAGATATAGGGTGTGAGTTCGGTATAAATAAAAAATAATTTTTTAAGATAACATATTTTAGTATAACAAATTGAACAAAAGATAGATTTGAATGGCTTCAAATTTAACTTTTTGACTCTTCATACGTCGACCATATTCTAGTCTCTTTTGCTCTCTCTGTTTCCGTTCAGACCCTCTTCAAGCACCGCGACTTCGAAATCAAGCCACTGCTTGAGTCCTGCTGTCGGCTGGAAAAGAAAATGCGCACACTGCTCACCACAACCAACGAATCGGAAGTAATTAACGACATAATCGAGTGCAATGAGGTTAGTATTTAGTTAGTCGATTTTCACTCGTATCTACAAATACATAGCTTTTAACGTCCTTCTGTTTTTGCCTCCCCTTATTCCACAATTTAGTTCAACGTCTTTCATCAGGGCAAATTCCGCAAGGTCAGCGACTTCTCGGTGACGGATCACACGCTCAGACGCAGCTATCGCGGCAAAGTCTTCATCTTCGACAAGTGCATCATCTACACGGAAATCAAGGGTAAACATCTGATCTTCCACGGTCGCTATCCCTGCGAACATATTGGCATATTGGCAAAGACGAAACATTTTACACTCTTCTATGAGCGTCGCAAGCAACAGGAATGCGATTTCCATGCTGAACCGCAGGTGATCGAGCTATGGTTGGAGTTGATACGCGACATGATCAGTTCATTTGTGATGGAGGAGCGTCAAAAGTTGCAAGATCGCTATGCGCGTGAGGGCGAGCAGCAGTATAGAAAGCCGGTAAGCTTGTCACTGTTCCGCGATTCGAATCGCTTCAGTTCGGACAGTGGCATCGGTAATATTTGGGTATTGCCGAAGCCAGAGGCTGAATCGGAGGTGGCGAATAATCGTACGACATGGTATGCAGTCAATTGAATTTAGAGCGGCAAAGCGACGTTTATGTACACACATACATATAACTATATAGACCGTGGAGAGCACGCACCCATTAAAAAAATAATGTATGGATTACTTAATATCAAAATCGGGCAATAAATGAGTCACAATCCATTCGGAGCAGTAAACGAGCAATCAAAGCATTTTTTGTAGTTTTTCCAAAAACTTTATTGATTCCTCGCTTTTTGATACGTTTTGGCGTAATAAACGAGCTAAGGAATATGCGAAGATTGACCTCGTTTCGGAGGTCAAGAGAAGCTCAAAAGAATACTCTCTTTAGCCTCTTTTAGGCGCTCAAAAGAAGTGCTCGCCCGTAAGGATATCGACGCTGAGTGGAAGATCGACCTATCTCGGCAGCCAGTTCGAAAACGCCCTATCTCAAAAAACATTTCAAGAACGCCCTATTTCAGAATTTTATTGAAAAACAACCTATGTATCTCAGAATTTGGTTGAAGAACGCCCTATCTCACTTCAAAATGTAAGACATTGCCAGCCGGAAACCGGGGCCATATTTATTTAAATCTGTGAAATATTACTAACAGCTAAAAATTTACCCTCCGATTTGTAAAAAAAAAAAATCTTTATGAAAAGTGCTTCATTATCACAAAAACTGTATTAAAATGTAGTAGCATTTTTAAATACTATTTAAACTTTTAATTTTTTAATTTACAGCTCAAAATATAATTTAGGCTAGTAAATTTAAAAGAAAATGCCAAAAAATATGTAGTCATACATGTATAAGCATTGTTTTGAAGCTTAGCAAGCGACTTAATGTTGATTAGAGAGAGTCACAATAAATACATATCGTTGCCCTAATATAGAATAGGGCCTTTCGGATCTGTTTGTTTCTTTACAAAGTAGTTATAAACCTTTATAGAAACTAATGTTCGCCAGTTACCATTTTCTTCATTAGATTGGTCTTTTATAAACACATATATACATTTTTTGACGCAGTTAATGACTTAAAATCCGATAAAATTTTTAGTGACTAATGTACCGACTTTTGTACAAAGCCATATTTCGAAAGCAAATGAGTTAGGTCCTTTCTATATTAAGGTATATATTTATATTTAAGTATATTATTTACATTTATGCATGACGGTATTGTTTTAATATACAGATGTAAATATTTAATTATGTTTATGGATATTCTATGCTAAAAAAGGTGAAAATAAATAGCAACTATGTACTAAATTTGAAAATTGTAAAATCGAGTGTTTATTTGCAAATATCAACAAAGTATAAAAGTGGGTTATAAATAAGTAATCACGCAAGAATAATTTTCCCGCAATTAGAAAACATCTGCGATTAAGATTCAGTAAAGTTTTATAACAACTAAAAACAAAAGGACAGGAGTAATTTGTAAATTATACAAGGCGTGCTCCACAATAAATTTATCTCGATCAGTTTTCAACTCTCAAGATAATTAAGGCCTTTCCAAAACGAGTAAAATCCACTTAAACTTGGTTTCGCATGCAGAAGTTCTGGATGAATATATCTTCGGTTCAACTGCCAGTGTTGCAACTGTAGCCACGTTATACAATTAATTAGGAATATTGAAAAATTTGGCCAGAAAATAAAAAAAAACAAGTTCATGAAATGGTATATGAGTACAATGGCGTTTTGCTAGGCAGTTATAACTTTATAGTGGAAAAGGACTTTGATTATTTAGGATCTAGCAGGAAAATGGACGATATCGCAGAAAAAGCTAACAATTCTAATTACAATCTATGGTCCCGTTCGCATGAGCAACGGGTATATAAGAACATGGAATGATAAAGTGTATGAATTTTATAATGACGTGAACAGAGTCAAATACAGTCCAGTATGTATAGAATGTAAGATCGTTTAAATGTTCACCGCGAATTCTCACGTTGGCATGGATCTGAGTCGTCTAATTTTCAATGACTTTCTGCCTAAATCTGAACGATCGGTTGATTACGGTTTATTGGCATAGATCTACGACTTCAGGAAACACAATATAAGGGTATAAATCGTTCATGCAGTATGTGTCCACAGCGTTAAGTAAATTTGGGCCAAGTCTGGGAATGGGCTGCCTCGGGCTTTCCTATACACTTTCACGGACCAAAGCGATGCCCTCAGCCGATATGGCGTTCCTTCGACCTATGGGTGTTGATTAGGAAGGGGTTCACTAACGAGCACTCCTTTTGATAATCAAATTTTGTCGTTTGGGCGAGCAGCTAGATAATAATTTGGCATCAGTGACTGAGTAATAAACCACAGATTACACAGACGACGTCAAAATAGCCTGGATGACTTAGACCGCCAACATCTACCCGCGCCAATTGATAAATACTTTAACTACATATGTTAGAATTAAAAAAAAAAACGTCAAAAATAAAATCATGGATGGTATTCTAAGGAAGCTGCGGCTTCGGGCTGCTCAAGCACCTTTTTCGAATACATATTAATGTAAGAGAACTTATAGATATCAAACGATTTTGTTATAAGCTTTCTTTGTAATTTTTATGCAAAAAACCAAACTGACTTTAATTCTCATATAAAAATTTAAGAGTACCGTTAATTTCTTCATATCTCTAAGTCAAGTTAGTATGAGACTACCTCTGAGGTACCAACTTTCCTTTAAACAAGTAATTTTTAGCAAAAAAAAAACCGACTTCAACTCTCATATAAAAAAAAATATATATATATATATATCTCATGATCCACTGATCGGATCTTAACCACATTAGTATGGGACCACCTCTGAGACACTACGTTTCCGATACAAAAAGAATTATCGAAATCGGTTGACGTGGTCCAAAGTTATGCGGTAACATACATAAAAAAAAAAAGATTCCGACGAACTGATAACCTCCTCCTTTTTTTGAAGTCGGTTAAAAAGAAATATAGAAATCGGTTAACGTGGTCCAAAGTTATGAGGTAATATATGTACATTAAAAAAATTATTTCCACGAATTGATAACATTCTCCTTTTTTTTGAAGTCGGTTAAAAAAAGTTGTCCATTTCTTCTTGTTATTACCTGTTACTGCTCCTACACTCAAACTTAAATGATTAAACCGATTCTGAATGCTTTAGGACAGTGGTTGCCAACCTTTTCCAATTGGCGACCCACCTTTCCTTAAGTTAATACGTCCACGGTCTATCGATCCATGGTGGAGTAAAAGCCCTGAATTTGCATCGCATTCCATCATCGCATTACTATCAAATATTGCAAATATATATACAATTGAAATTTCTTATCTTGAAAGCTATCAAAGTATATAATCAGTTGAAAATTGAGAAAGTCGCAGAAATAATACTAAGCAAACAATTTCATACAGTTTGAATATGATCACACCGTGCGACAAAAACCAAAATATTTCAAAACACACGAAACAATCAATATACTCACGAAGCTATTTTAAAGCTAAGATTTAGTGAAACTGCGGTTTTAGTTTATCTCTCTGACGTCAGGATTTTTTAAAAGGATTTTCAAAAATATGATTCATCCAAAAATTATTAAAAAAAAAAAAATTCAGCGCAATGTGGATTAATAATATGGTTAGCAAATGAAAGAGAAAATTCTGTAGAACTGAACAAAATTAAGTCTCTCGCTTCACAGGACAAATAGGTATTGAAAATGCCCTTTTAATTAATTTTATCTTTCTAAACCAATAAAGTTGGCATGGCGAAATTCGAGGATATGATCTTGTCTTAGTCCTTAACATGAATTTTCTTCAAAAATACTTACTGCAAAATTTTCAAGGATATTCAAGAATAGAATTTGAAAAGGATCATTTCAATATCTATTCGTTTAAACTTTTTTAATTCTATAGATAATTCTCTTTTATATGATACCCACATTGTTATTTTACATTGCATTGAGCTTTTGAATAATTTTTTGAAGTAATCATATCTTTAAAATTTCAAAGTCCTTTTAAGAAAAGTCCTGACGTCAGAGAAAAAACAAAAAACTTAGTGTCAATATTTTTGGCCCTTAGTTTCGCGAATATATAATTTTTTTTGTGTGTGTACAATTTAAGGTTACGCGGTGTTACAGTTTAGCAAGTTGTTATCACAATCTATCAATATGTAAAGTTGCGGTTTTTAAGTAAGAATAGGACATTAATGAGATAATAGGGACTGTTTCAATTGAACTAACACGTCAATGTCATTATGATCTTATCTGATGGTTTATTCAATTGTTTCTGATAGTTTTAGGATCGATTCGCGACCTACCCGCGATCCACCGTTCGGGAACCGATGCTTTAGGAGATTAACTTTCATACTAGCATCAATATTTGATTGCTCTTCTTCACAGTGGAATTCGTGAGTATCTCCTGAAAAACGTTCTATACAATTTCAGCATTCCATATTAAGTGAAGCGATTTTTCAGATTAGGTTCCAATTGGAATCATGTCAAATAAAAGATAATATAATCAATTTCATGAGTTCTGACCCATTTCCAAAATTAAGATTCGCCATAAGCAAAGGGGCAGTCAACATTCATGTATGTATGTATGCATATGTAAGTAAATAAACCAAATAAAATCGCTTGGCATTTTAATTATCTGAAGGTTACACGCTGTGCCATTAAAAATGTAAACAAATATGCAGACGACCCGCCCACCAGTGTTGCCAACTTTTGAGTTTCAAAAAGCACCAAACCTTGGAAAAAAGAGCATTTTACCGCACTAAAAGCACTAAATTATTTTTTTAATCAAAATATACTTTGATACACCTTCATGCTTACGAAGTAATACCGAAGTACTGCACACTACTGGCCAATTTTTCGTCGTAAATTTTATTAATTTTGATGAGCTTCTTTGGCCTAGTTGGTGAAATTAAATTTTGAAGGGGAAGAGTAATACTTAATGATACCCTAAGTAGAAATGAGCAAACAAATTTGTTGTTTTATAATAAACCGTGTTTTTACACTTAGAGGTAAGGATATCTCAAAATTCTGACGTGGTAGAGAAATTCTGNCAGCACCGAAAAATCTACAAAAACCGATGAACTCAGGTGGCAAAAAAAGTTAAAATTTTTCGAACTGTGTAATCAATCAATAATCAAGAAAATAAAACAATAAATATCTAACCTATCAGCGTGCTAACATTTTCAACGCGAATACAATTTAACAAGAACGCAAGACTGTGGGTTTGCAACTTCATCTTTTTAACACCCTTTTATTAGCTTCACCTGTATGTTTGTATGTATGTATGTTTGTAACCGACTCCTTTGGACTCGATTTTGACCCACTTTAAACGGACAGATTTAATTCAAACTTTGTACACTTATCAAGAATCAGCGACAATATAATAATTTCATAAATTTATCTCATTATCCTGATTAGGATCGCCAGGATTAAATAATTTCCTCACACAGCCTCTGTGTGAGAGCAAGTGAGACAACTACGCTGTTTGCGCATGCGTACCGTCTACTTACTTTCCGACTCGAGCACTCGGCTTATTAGTGTTAATACATTCTATCCCTATCAGTTGCACGGTTGGCCAAGCGGGCTAAGGCGCAAGTCGTAGGCGCGAGACAACGAACTTAC
>NW_016160264.1:13518-50511 GCF_001687245.7 Rhagoletis zephyria | reverse complement strand
AAAATCGGACAATAACCACGCCTACCTCCCATATAACGGTAATTTTCAGAAATACGAAAACTGCGATATTTTAGTAACTACTGAAGATTATTCACTCAAAATTGATATTTACAATAAGTTTTAGACGAAAAATAAGAATATTATAAATTTTTGTAAAATGGGCGTAGCCACGCCCACTTATGGTTACATGTGTATATCTTGGTAACCGCTGCACCAATTTCTTCCAAACTTGGCACAGTTGTTAACCTTGGTATAACATACGAAATGGCCGAGAATTTTTAAAATCCGACAATAACCACGCCCACATCCCATATAAAGGTAATTTAGAGAAATACGAAATCTTCGATAAATCAGTAATTATTGAAGCTAATTTATTCAAAATTGATGCTTGCAACAATTCTTTACCAAGAAATACGTTTATGATAAAATTTTGAAAAATGGGCGTGGCACCGCCTACTTGTGATCACATATATGTATCTCGGTAACCGTCCTACCAATTTGTACCACATAGAAGCAAAACGTTGAAAATTATTGAAATCGAATTAAAATTATNTGAAAATAATAATGAACAAAAAATACTAGTATTATTGTGAAAAAGTGTGGATTGCTCGATAGACGAAAAATATGGCAATGAGCGCCCCACGCTTTTTCACAATAATACTAGTATTTTTTGTTCATTATTATTTTCAACTTATATTAAGAATTATTTTTTACTTTTTAGTTTGATATGCTTTAGAAGCGTGTTTTTTAGTTTTTTTTTTAAACTATATTTATTACTAATCATGGCTTGCATTTTANTTTTTTTAAACTATATTTATTACAAATCATGGCTTGCATTTTAATGCATTTAAATTTGTAGATTCTTGTAAATTCAGAAATTTTAGTTCAGAAAAAAAGGGCACTAGGCACTAAACCATTTTTTTTGGCGTTTTAATTTTCAAAAAGCACTAAATCTAGTGCTTAAAGCACCAAGTTGGCAACTATGCCGCCCACAACAATATTCTCTATATGCATTAGCTGTCATTTGCTCTTGCGCGGAGTCACGCGCCACTCATAACAATCAGCGGTCGCTTAAGGGCTGCGAGAATCCATACCCATGGGGGGTAATCGCGATCGAGCGACGATCACTTGTTGCACGCCACCGAATTCGCAAGCGTTGTGTTGTAGAATGGCGTGACATCATTGCTGGGAATTAATGGGAAACAAAACTTACGTATGTGTAAAGGAATAATGAGAATTTGATTTTTAGAATAAAATCAGTAGTTAGCTACAGTGAACTACACTCAAAATAATAAAATAGATTTCCACGAATTCTAGCAAAAATTTGTAGCCACATATGAGTACATATTTTATTGTTTTGTGTGTCCTACGTAGCATCTGGATCATCGGATCTTTAGCTTGCATACATATATGCATTAGGGTGGTCTAAAAAAAAGTAAAGTCGAAATTTTAATACGGCCACCCCCTAGGGTTGTTCTATACCGAAACAAACATACCCAATTTTTTTTTATTTTTTGGAATCAAACAATTTTTTAGAAAGTTTGAGCGCTGCAATTTTATCCTGTATTTTATATGGGGAAAAACAACTATTCGTAGCTAAGGTATAGTGTTCTTGAAAATCAATATTTTCGACCGGAAAACTCTAGTTATCTTCAGGAAACTTCGAATAATAATAACCAATTGTTTATTTAACCATTTTTTAATACTAAACAGTTTTTGTGTAAAATATATTTACCATGAAAAAGTGGTTAAGTAAACAATTGGGTATTATTATTGGAAGAAAAGTTTTTTCCCCCATATAAAATACATGGAAAACTTCGAGCGCTTCGAGCACTCTCTAAAATTTTTTTGATAAAAAAAAAAAAAAAATTGTGGTATATTTTCTTCGGTATAGAACAATTCTAGGAAGTGGCGGCATTAAAGTTCCGACTATACATTTTTTTGTTTGACCACCCTAATATGCATGTGTGCACAAAATAAGTCTGCTATTGTAGTACGAGAATATTTGGCTTCCACGCCTTGGATCAACATCACAAATTGTATAAAAGTGTCAGCACTTGATGGCGTTAATTTGTTGCAAGTGTTTTTGCTTTTGCTAGTTTTCTCTTTAAATTGTCGATCGCGCTGAGATCATTTTGTTTAAATTACGATTCGTTGCGCAAAGTGACACAAATGTTTATTCGCCGGCTCACAGTTAATTTGAAATGACGTTTTGAATGCTTTCGATTAGTTTGCTCTCAAAAACTCGAGACCCGGGTCATAATTATAAGCACCCAAAATATTGAAATTTTTAACAACTAATTTTTTATTATTTAATTTCAGTTTTTTTTTAACAAAAATAGAGTTTATTCTTAAAAAACACTGTATATATCCAACTTTCAAACTTTGTGCGATATTTAAGGAAAATTCAACAATTTTTCGTAAAAATTTCGAGCTTTTTAATTTGCTTAGATAGATTTGGCGTATGTAGTTTAGAAGCTCATTCAATTTTAGTACAATAAAATGCAAGTTTGGAGTAGCTGGGCTTACCGTTCATTTTTGGAATTTTTTTCCACATAAATAACTAAAATAGATGAAAATGCACAACATCGTCAGCAAAAAAAAAATGTCAAAAATCAACGGCAAGTCCTATTTACTTTAGACCTGCACTTTTTTATACCAGAATTTGATGGGCTATAAACTACATATTTAGGTACTCAAAATCTTTCTAAGAAATCTAATTAAAAAGTTCGACATTTTTAAAAACTTTGTTTATTTTTTGTTTTAATATTCCACAAAGCATGAAACTTGGATTTATATATTGTTAAAACTTGTCAATATGTGCTGCTAAAGGTGGTTAGCTTTTAAAAGAAAATTCTTCAGCCTTCAAAACGAGTATTTTCTCGATTTTTGTTATCAGTTATTATTTTTGCGGCCAAAAATGCACATACAAAGAAAATGCAATGGAGATAAATAAAGAGTCTTTAGTATTAAAAAAACTTTTAAATAAATAATTGGGTATCAACAAGTTGTTTTTTCTCATATATAATACATGGAAAACTCTAAGCGCTTTGAGCGACTTCTAAATATTTTTTTATTTCAAAATAAAATATGGGGTTATATTTTTTAGATATAGAACAATCCTATTGGGTGAGAGCATTAAAATTCCGACGTACCACAGTTCCAAGAAAGAAGAAGGCAATCGCCGCTCCGTGAGATGTCTCAGCAAATCTTTATATCTTTATACCCACCAGGTAGCCCTTTAGCCAAGATAGGTAGGGATTTGAAAACGAAATCGGAATAAAACCACGCCTAAACATACTAGAAAAAAAAAACTTTTGCCAAATTATAATAAAATGTAAGCATTTCAATAACAGCTGCACCAATTTCTAGCAAATTTGGTGGTTACAACAATCTTCTTTTCTTACTAAGCAAGGCAGCAAACATTTTTTAAATTAGGCAATACCTAAGCCCACCTCCTATATAACGGAAATTTGTTATTCTAAATTAGCTATACGCCGCACAGTGGGGCAAAAAACGTTGCTATAGACAAATCAATTTTGAGAGCACAACTATGAACCGATTTCAAGTTGCTTTTTTTTTAATAAAAGATAATTAAATTTCGCGTCGGTCTATCCATGGCGATTTTTTAAAAACCTCTAGTTTTTTATTTGGTTATTTTGAAAAATGAAAGAAAAAAACATAATGGAACATAATTGAAATTAATTTCAAAAGCCTGCAATTATTTAAAAAATGATTCCTTAACATTTTTCCATAGGATGCATTTAATTAAAAAATGTTTTTAATTTGATATCTATACAGATATATATTTTGAAAACTGTTTTTTTTTATCGAAAAACTCGAGAACCGTTATTTTTGAAATTTTGGATATCGAATCTAGACCCCCAAAGGATGATAATAGAAGAAAAATAATTTCGATATATGAAGGGGCGTGGCACTTGCCAAACAAACTGAAGTTTTCACACAAAATATCTCTGGAAGTAATCGTCGCCAAACTCATGGAAAAAATTGGCACCTCCCCATACAAACTGAATTTGCCACGCCCTCTTTTTCAATAATTCCAATTTTTTCCATGAGCCCATACAGCTCATAATATCTCTCTTGAATACTCTAAGGATGTCATTGTCGATTGTTTTCCGCAGTATCAGATTAAGGAAGTCATACGATGGAAAACCGCCCTCTCTGAAGCCTCATTTGGTATTGACCGGCGCGGAGCGATGCAGCTGGTGGTGTTGTCTGAAACGATCTATCTACATTAAAGCTAAACGCATTTATATGTAAACACCAGATTACACAATATGCAAGCAAAGGTATATGAAACAGGCCTCGTAAGTACATATACATACATACATACATATATATGGCGAAAAGCCTGTGTAGTATAATGAATTAAGTTAAATGCCGACTTACTATGTTCGCTTTATATTTATTGTGCATATGTACAATAGTAATTCCCAGAATTATATCACTTTATCTCTGCAGAGCAGTAAAATCATAACGAAATTATTTTGGGTTTTTATCAACAAATTAATTTACCAGATACAAAAGCCAACACAACAGGTGATTAAAAAATAAAATAAAATAAAATAGAAGACTAATATGGAACCCGCGGTAAGTGAGATGTTTATCATTTGTTTATAAACAACTTGATAACAAGTTGCTATAAAATATCCCCATACACACATACGTATGTAAGTAAAAATTTAAGTATCAAAAACAGAGAGGGAGCTTCAGTGTGTGGTAGAGAGATTGGATGAGCGAATATTTCTCTACGATTTTATATAAGTCATACATAAGCAGGCCTATTGGAACTGCTGCGATCTCGCTTATCATTCGATGAGCTCTTAAGCCAACTGCTCATTCAAAACAAACAGCGCTCCGAGCAAACCATCAGATACATTTGTATGTATAGTAAATATTATATTTTGTCATTTTGCTCTCTGTTTGCAAAGTTCAGCTGTGCAAATTATTTGTCAGGACAGATACTCATAAATATTTTACGTTTATTATGGCAAAAAATTAAGCAAACTAAAAAATTTATAGCAAAGCTAATGTCGCATTCAGTTGAGTTTGTGATCGCGTGTCGTAAAGGCGTCGATGTTGGCGAGCGCGCAACGATGTGATGTGTGCGACTTAATTTTTGGAAATTTCTTTTCGCTAAGAAAGCAAAACAAAAAACCAAAAATTTAGCAGCTTAAAATGCGGCATTAAAGTGAAGCAAAAATTTTATGAAAGTAAAAGAAGTGTTTAGACAAAATTAAAGTAATTTAAAGTTAGTGACCTAACTTCGCGACTGCGTTGACGCGATCGGTACTTTGTCACCACTGTTCGCCCCGTCCACGCTTTCTACGCATTTCGAAAATGTTATACGGTCTGATACAGTTATCGTGGTTCGAAGCCACCACTGCCGCCTTGCCATTTATCACTGTCGCTTTGCTACAATTGCTAAATGTGTTTCTAACCGATCAAACAGCGCGTAAAGTGAAGGCGGCCAGTGAGTTAAGTAGCGCGTCAAATTTGTTAGCCGAAGATGGCACAACACCAACAAAAACAACAACAAAAACAACAGCAGCAGCAACTAATGGAAAAACAACAGCGGCCAATAGCGCAGCGAATGGAAAATTGCAAAAACAAAAGAGTGAATATTGTGAAGAGTAGGTGTCGGATTACAAATACATTTTAATAAATATTTGATCAATAATAACTAAAATTTGCAGTCGCAGCTTTGCCGGCATTTTAAGCAATGAAAATATTATTAAGAGTGTGATTTTTCTGAAAAGATCGCATCTTAAGGGGAGAAAGTAATATGTGTGTGTAGTAGGGTGGCCCCTAAAATAACCATATCATGGGAGCCCCTTCATTTTAAGCTACGTACAAAATAAAGGCCTCCCTGAAAATTAAAAATTTAAAAATTAAAATTACGGGCCGCTACCCAGCTCAGTGGTGCCAATGCGAAATTTATTTTACTTTACTAAACTCTGCAGCCTACCATTCTTGCCGAATTTTAGTTTTAATTTTGTAACTAAATTTAGTTTAAACTCAAGCAATGTGATTAATTAATGTCGATAAGATTAGGAAAAATACTTTTAGTAATAACGACTTATTCAAAGGTGTCTTACAGCTAATTTTGCGCAAGAAATTTAAGTAAAAAATGATTTTAGTTTTTTTTTTAAATTTATAAAATTGCCTTATGGTAGATTTAGGCACGAAAAACGAAACGAACAAAACGAAAAAATGTTATATTTAAATTTTCACCAAAAGTAAAAAAAAATATTTTTTGAATTTTTAGAAAAAAAAATTGGGTATTCAAAGGCTATGCACTTTATTCACACACTACAGATTTTGGTTGGATATATCAAAGTACATCTTCACTAAAATTTTGAGAGTGTTACTACCAAAAACAGCGGTGTTAAAGCCCTATACGTATGCATGATTTGATATTTTATAATGTTTTTTGCTTCTCCTATAAAATAAAAAATTTGTTGGTTAGGGCCATTGCGAATTAAGGTAAAGATGTGCAGTTTTAAGGTTAATTGAATTTTTATAAAGTGCAAGTTTGAAGCGGCTAAGAATTCACGTTGATTTTTAATATTTTTTTTTACTGAATTTTTGTTTTATGCCGCTTATGTACTTAAAATGTGCACGAAAGTAAGAAAAAAATTATTAAAAATAAACGCAATTTCTTAACCTTTTAAAAGTTGCACAAAAATTTAATAGGCTATAAAACTGCAATTGGAGTTCGGTTACAATTGTAGGCTGTACACCTTGTTAAAAAGTAAATTTAGTGTTTGAAAAAATAATTGTTTTTTTTAATCGCGAAAATTCAACAAAATTTTGACTTGGACCAGCTATAACTTAGCGGGTCTACGAATTTATATGAATAAGTTTCAATAATATGTCAAATATTTCAGATTTCACGTCAGAATTTAGTAAAATTTAACCTTGGTAGCGACCCCTAAAAATGTGAAATTTTCGTGGATACCTTTATGTGTTGTAGACTTTTCTCAATTAAAAAATAAAAAAAAATCAAGTATTCTTTGTTAGAAGTAAAAAAATTATATAAGAAATATATATGTGTAGTTTTGTCTAGTATATGTGAATAGTTACTAATTTACATACAAACTTGCATACCTTTTAAATGAATATTTAAGTGGGATACGTGCTTTCCATGTGAACATTTCATCCCCATACATAATGACGTATGCATCTATAATCAATCTGGAATGAGACAAAATGCAGTGAAAATAAGTAACATATACATATGTATATTATTGAAAAGGAAATAGGAATGTATTTTAAAAAACATAGAAAAAATAAAACAAAATAAAACAGCATATACGAAAAAAATTTTATAATCGTTTTAGTAAATAAAATCGCTCGCGAGAAATACGAATTTTATGGGCACAGACCAAGGCATATTAAATAGGTAGTAGCATTAGAGCAAAAACAAAATTTACACACATGTATATTGTTGTTGCTTCTGGCGTCGAAAGCGTCAAAAAGGTAGTATATGTATATATATATTCTTTTTAACATCAAAGTGTACCATGTGAAATACAAACAAAAATTGAAAAAGAAAATTGTTTATAAAAGAAAATAAAACTGCTGCAACTTCTTAGTAAATTTGTTTGCTTCCAGAAGTATCGATCCATCTTTTGTATGAAAAAAGGTTTAACTTTCAAATAATTTTTGACAGTTCAGAATTTTGTAAAAACAAATTACCAAGATTTAACATTTTAGAGACCAAATAGTTCGGGGGAAAAAAACAAATTAGCTGCTCTACCGCTACTACCTGTTCAATATGCCTTGTCACACACTTTACAAGCGTAAATTAAAACTGCAGTGAGCAGTGCAAGTGATTAACAAGACTTCTAAATGCCTGAGTCATGCGATTGTTTTAAAAACTTAATTGATAAGATTAGAATATTTTTATGAACTTTCCCCTTCTCCAGCAACAAGTAATACTTATACAAAATTATCAAGCCTAAAGTACTATTTTAAACGTTTTTGTGTTGCTTTATCTTGATTTTTGTGGTGTTCAATTTATTTTATGTACGTTTTGTGAATTTGTTCTGTTTTTGTCGTATGCGTGTTTCTGTGCAATACACTTACCACCTACAGAAGCTCTTTAAAAATACTGCGCCCTTAGCTCCAACATTAATAATTTGCTATAAATTGATATTGAATTAATACATACATAAATACATATGTATATATTTATGTACACGAAAAAACTTAGTATTGGTGAACGACTTGTTTACACTCATTCTTTTTCTTTAATTGGCGTCAGTTTGTCCACACATTTTGCATAAGAAAATAAGTAAGATGAAGAATACTTACAAATCTCCTTATTTCATTTTAACCGTTATTTTACATTAATAAATTTGCGATTTTAAGACAATACGCCGCACAGAGTGGTACAACATTTATGGACATAAAACAGGGAAAAAACGACTCCCACTTAAACCTAACCTAGTATTTAGCTTTTGTTTTCTTATATTTATTAAAATATTTGGTCGTCTGCACTGATTTTTTCTTTATTTGGACAAGTACATAAATAACATACATACCTATATTTATATGAATCTACCAAAAAAAAAACAAAATCAATCAAAACAAAAGTTATCAGAAGAACACATTGCTCAGTTGAACAAAAGTCGTAATAATAAAATTTTATAACTAACAAACTTAAATTTTTCATATATTTTTTTTTGTAAAAAAGCAAGAATTGACAAGAATTTGTTATAATACATTTTTCTTATTCAAATATTGCTTTATAAGGCTAACCATCCAAGTGTAAACACTGAATGTTAAAAAACTAATTTATTCCGCTGAAATCCCACTGTGCGCCGGTTAACAATTTAATTTTTTTTAATTTTTTGTGGTGGTGTTGTACGTTTTTTTGAAATATCAATACTTCTTTTATTTTTAAAGGTTTTATTATCTTAAACGCCCTCTTCTAAAATACTTTTTTATTTTTCGCTAAAATCGTATTTTTTCCGTTGATACAAATTCAAGAGGGGTAAATTAAAGTTAATGCTTTCACTTAATTAAATTTTTGAATAATTACTTTTTTCATAAAATCAGTTAACCTATGTATGTGTACATATAAATATATTTAATTTTTTATAAATTGTATTTTTCTTTACAAATAAAATAAACAAATATGTATGGGCATAAGGCAGAAGAAAGAAAGTTAAATTCAATGAAATCTTTATTTTGTATGGTTGCGTTCAGTAAAAACAATGTTGAAGACATTTTTTCACTGAAAAATTGCAAAGCAGCACACGATTAAATGTATCTTCCAATGCATTTTTATTTGCATACATACATACATACATATCTACACACCATTTGCATTTGTATACTCATTATTGTTCGATATCCCTTTTTATGTGCCACGCCCATTTTTTGTGTGTGTTTTGTTTCGTTTTCCAGCTCCATAACAATTATANTAAATTCAATGAAATCTTTATTTTGTATGGTTGCGTTCAGTAAAAACAATGTTGAAGACATTTTTTCACTGAAAAATTGCAAAGCAGCACACGATTAAATGTATCTTCCAATGCATTTTTATTTGCATACATACATACATACATATCTACACACCATTTGCATTTGTATACTCATTATTGTTCGATATCCCTTTTTATGTGCCACGCCCATTTTTTGTGTGTGTTTTGTTTCGTTTTCCAGCTCCATAACAATTATACCTTCAGCGCCGGTGTGTACACCATCACCACCATCATCTGCACGTAATTCCATCAATTTGTTACAGAACCAAAATGGCAACAATCCCATCATCATTCCACATACGCCCTGTCTGCCCGAAATACTCAGTGATGAATAGTAAGTGTTTGTGTTTGTTTGTATTTGTCTACATTTTAATTAGTGGATGTGGGTGTGTTTAAAGTTTTATTGAAGGCTTATTTAAATCTTAATTGTTACAAATTAATTGAAGTGATTATAAGCATTACACTAGTCAATAAATGCTGCATTTAAGGTTAATCGAGTACGCTATTTTTTATAAAAAAAAAAGTATGAGAAATTGGAAACTAACGAAAACTTTTAAATTATATGAAAATGAAAATAAATCAATGTAATAAATTATTATTATTAATTTCTCTCCTGCACACCACAGTCACGAGGATGAAGATACACTTTCGCTGGAGAATCTCTTTCCCTGCGATCAGAGTGAAATTTACGCATCAAAGAAGATCAGCTTCATCATTGACGAGCTAATACAGACCGAAGCGAATTATGTGAATAATTTAAGCAAAGGCCTGAAGAATTATGGTGAATTGGATGCGCGTGCGGATGCGCCCGATGCGCTCAAAGGTGCTGACAACCGCCAAAGGCTGCTGGGCAATGTCGAGGATATTTTGGCGCTACACGAGCAACAAATCCTGCCGCTAATGTTGCGCAATCAACGGGACTTGAAGGCCTTGTTCGATGAGTTTTCCGTGTTTTTCGACGTGAGTATGAATATTTAGTAAAGTAGATTTATTTTTTTAATAAAAATGTAAAATTGGGTAGGTAGGGCATTAGTGATGAGAGCCAATATACTATGTAAGTAGGTATGTAGGAATACTTCATTATATTTGAAAAGTTTTACAAATTCTGCAAATAATATCGTTGTGCAAAATTATAATGCAATGCATGCAAGTAAAATATTGTATAGCACCGGCAAGTGGGCAGCGCTCATCAGGTGGAACGAATGAGAACAAAATTTCATGAAAAGCAAACACATAAATCCAACAGGTGTTAAACAGAATTCTGAGGCTAAATGTTTGCGAATAGAGAAAATTGTAAAAATTATGTATGCAAAGAAAATTAAAGAAAAATTATAGTGGAAGTTAACTGTCGCGGGTGGAGGTAAATTTTCTTCTTCTTATTGAATAGGGTACCTGATGCCTGATTGTTCGCTATAATTGCTGACCTGATATGGAGTGTATGGGTTATTGCCCCAAATAAGCTTAAAAAGTAAGAAAATCACGTATTTTTAAATTTATATTTTGCATATTTCAGTGCATCGAATTACCACACTCCCAGTTGCCAAAATACAGTAGAATTATCTCTGACAATCAATCAAAACAATTTGTTTACAGCAAAGATGACTTACTTTGCCTACATATGAATGTATTAGGGTGGCCCTTAAAACATCAACATTTAAATTTTGTGTGGGACACCTATTTATATTGTTTCAGCACGTGCAAAGTAAAGACATCCATGAAAATTTCAAAATTTAAAAATATTTTAGGGGTCGCTTTAAAAATGGTTGAAGATTACGGCTAAAATCGTCGTTTAAAAATGTCCGTATTTGTGTATATGTAGTTGTTTTGCTGTTGCAGCCTGTTCAATTTAAGTTGTTTTCGGATTTGAAATTAAACTTTGTGATAAAGATAAATGTGATGATGAAAAAATAAATGATAAAAACGATGAAGACGAAATAGTGAAGGCAAATTTGAAGATAAAAACGAAAACGAAAAAATAGAAATACAGAAGAATTAGGGTAACTGAAAGGTTAACAATTTTTTGAAATATTTCGATAGGATTCGAAATAAATTCAGTTATAAAAAAAGTAGTTATCGAAAGTTATCAAGCTACCGAAATTTATCGAATTATCGATGTTTATAGTTTACGGGATTTATCGAGTCATCCATCTTTATTGAGTTATCGCACCATATCGAATTATTCAAATTGATCAATGTATATTGAGTGGTCTTGGTTTATAGACACGGGAAATTAGTTTACGGAAATTACGGAGCAATTAAAACTTGTGGGACTATCTAAATTTTCTAAGTTTATGAAATTTATCGAGTTATCGATATTTATTGAATTGTCCTTATTTATAGAGTTAACGAAATTTATCGAGTTATCGCAATGCACCGAATTCTTTCAACTTATCGAACTATTGATATTTACTGGTTTACTGAAATTTGTCGATTTTCAAGATTTATCGAGTCATCGAAATTTCAATGTAATATCAGTTTATCGAGTTGTCGATTTTCAAGATTTATCGAGTCATCGAAACTTCAATGTTATATCAGTTTATCGAGTTGTCACTGCTTATCGAATTTTATCGTGTAATGAGTTACCGTAATTTTTCGATAGCTTTCGATCTATGGAGCTACAAAAATAAGGCGAGTTAGAGAAATTTATAGAGTTATTTAAAGTTTATCGAGTTATCGATTTTTATTGAGATATATATACATGTTTGAGTCATCGAAATTTGTCGAGCCCTCGAAACGCACAGTTATCAAAGTTTATCGAAAATAGTCGAGTTATCGAATTTTTTTCAGTTAGAATTAGCGATACGTATCAAATTATTGAAATTTATTAACAAACTGGAATCTGTTGGGTCAGTTCCAGGTCCTGCCAAAGTCTTCCAAAGACCTTCGAAGATATAAAAAATTGTAGGTACGTTTTAGTTCCAAAGCGAGAGATCTTTCGACAAGTAATCTTGTACCTTATTAGTTAAGCGACGTGCTAAGTTAGCAAACCTATCCAAGGTCTTAAAAAAGGAATTTAGACAGCTGGTCAAAGTAAATTTTTTTTCGAATTTTCGCAATTTATAAAAAATTGTAATTTTCCCAAACCCCTAAATTTTTTTAATTTAAAAATTTTCGTGAATGTCTTTGTTTTGTACGTATAGAAAAATAAAGTGGCGCCCCATACAAAATTTACATGTTGATATTTTTAGGGATCACCCTAATGTCTACGTACATAATGCTAAGAGCACGCAATATATGTACTGAAATAAAAAAAAATGCTGCTAATGCTTTTAAAATAGAAAACCAGAAAATAAGACAAATTCATACATACAATCCTAATGCGCCTAAAGAATTAGCAGACAGCAAATGTCAATAAGCTGTATGAAAATAAAAATCCTTGAACTGATCACAACAAATCCAAGCGGTCAAATGTTGACAGATGTTTTAAGTAGCCGCAAAAACGGCGGAACGAAAAAAAAAATTGAAGGAAATTTAAAAAGTAAATAAGTAGACTATAAAAAATGTTGGCGAAAATAAGTAGCAGAATATTTTAATGAACAATTTCCTTAGTAATTAGCACTTTTGAGCTGTATTTTGACGGAACTTTGTCAAAACCTCGTATCTCAGAAATCACTTCTATCTTCTATCTTGTGAAATTCATTTAAAATTGACCTTAAAATACTATGATGGCTTATAATTTAAACTTAGTTATGTACAAAATACTTAATATTTAATATTCAGATCAAAAAGTTATAAAAAATAATTATTAATTAAGAGTTTCTTGTTAGAGAAATACGAGGTTTCGCCATGATTTGTAATACTTGTAATTTGCATTTTGGTTTAAAAAAGTAATCCTTATTAACATTTGCAGTCTTTCTTTTTTTGAATTTTATTTTCTTCCGCATTTGTTTGTACCATTACCTCAATGAGTCAGTGCGTCATTCATAAATTCCTAGTACTTACGCACATTGCATTCAAAATGTAGTCAATCGAAGGTGGGTAATAAGGAGAGAATGAAAAAAATACACTTTTATTAAAATTAAAAAGTAAAAGCGGCTGACGTTGCCTGTTGCATAAGTTATGAGGTTAAATTTGGTATTCACAACCGCTTTGCGTGAATTGAAAGCCTTTAAAGGGTTTCAGACTTTCGCTCATATTCATAGAGAGGAGATCATCATTGCTGGATAAAATTTATTATTGCCAAGGAAATTTTGTTTAAGAAAAAATTAAAGAATAACTTTTCTGATGGTATAATAAGAGAGTTTGGGATTCAAAGTAAAAGTTTAGTTTTATTAGCGCACCTTTTTACTATGCCCGATTAAAAAAGGAAAACAATTCACTACTTTTTTTTTTAATATATCTCTTTCTGATTCAGAGGGCAATCAATAACATTTTCATGCGTTATAAAGCGTACGTCCAGTCGATGTTTATTTTAAGGCCTAGTTGCTATCAGAATAACCACTTATGCGTTTTTTGTATTTGTAATCGGCTATAAAGCCCCCATTCATGCATCGAATTTGGTCATGATAAGATAAGCTGTAAATTTATGTACATAAAGTCAGTCAATTAAGTTTGGGAACAGCGAACTTTTATTTTATTTTTAGCTAATATTTTATAAAAATATGGTTAATTCTACAACACAAACCTTAAAAATCAGAGTTCCAAACCTTATTAAGTTCTATTATTTAACCTTATTTGAAATGTTATCTTCAGCATAAATTGGATGCGATAAAAGTGAATTAAAAAATTATTTATTATATTATATATTATTATAATTTATGAGAGTAAAAAATAAAGTATAAAAAATAAGCTGTTGCCAATAAAAAAATAAGATAAGGAAAAAAATTAAAAATAATATACCAAAACTGCAATATCGAGCATCAAAAAATATTCAGAAAATTGCTTAAAATATGTACATACATATATACACATATGTACATACATATGTATGTATGTACACATACTATGGTGGTAAAAAGTAAAGTCGGAATTTTATTGCTCTCACAACCTAGGATTATTCAATAGTTGAGAATTAATAATTTTCGGTCGGAGAACTTTGTGTTTCCTCAGAAAACTTCCAATAATAATAGCCTATTTTTTATTTGACCATTTTTTAATATTAACTATTTTTATAGGGGACGCATAAAAAATGCTAGATTTTAAAAAAAATTCTATACCATATTCACGGAATTTTTTTCTCCCATATAATACACAAGGAAACTTTTGAGCGCTTTGAACGACCTCTAAATACTCTTTTATTTCGAAAGAAAAAAAACTAGAGTCTATTTTTTCGATAAAGAGCAATCCTAGGGGGTGAGCGCACAGAAATTCGGATTTAAATTTTTCACATGCATTTTTGGACAAACCTAATGTATACTCATATTTGGCAAATTTTCAAAATTTTTCGCAACTTCAATCCATTTTGCTTGTATTGTTGTGAATATATGTACATATTTAATTGTTAATCGTATAATTAATTTGCTGCTTTTCTTGACTTAACCTCTTGCATTTTATTAATGTTCGAAAAATTGTGCATTTGTTTGATGACTGTAGAATTAGTCATTTGAATGTATTTTGAAATTTAAATTGTTCTACTAAATTTATTTGAATCGACTGCTTGAGAATAAATAATTGCTATGTATGTAAATCTAGTGACATTAGTCAGTGACGGGACTTTTTCTATGCATAGATATGATGTTAAGCACTGGCAAAATAAATTTAAATAATAAACAAAATTTTGAATCAAAACATGTTATAGGGGGTTTTTAGTATGAGGAATCCATTTCTGTAATTATCTATTTCTTAAAACTTCCACCAAAGGGCGCAACAGTGAAAATTTTCACGTTTTCTTCGAAACTTATTTTCGCAATTTGGCAGAATTCAAATTGATTTTAGACCCCTTTTTTTCTTTGGCAAAAATATTCTCCATTGCACATCAAATCCTGCTACATTATACGCACATAGTTAAGAAAAAAATCTACCCACCCTAATGTGAATGCATAAAATTGAACTCAGAAATTTGTACCTGAGCATAAGGGCTATCCTTTGGGATGGGAATGATTTTAACTCACTTTGAACAAGTAAATAACGACCTTTCTTGATATATTAGTTTTACAGAATTTCTAAATCCAATTAATTTCGCAAAATAAGTTCTGACCATGTTTTATAACTGCCAAATTAAATAAAAAAGGTTTTATGATTTTTGATATCAGCATTGCGCGTGCAGGGGCGTATTTAAAATTTTTCTAAAAATTCTGAATAAAAATTTCAAAATTTGTGTGTGTAATTACAAAAGTTTGTTAAATTTTTAAAATTTTTGTACAGAGTTTGAAATGTGGATTTATGTGATGCTTATAGACTTTTGTAAAAAAATTGAAAACATTAAATTAACAAAAGAAAAGTAGCCAAAACTAATTAGAATGTCACTTATCTTAATGAGATGACCACAAGTGTATGTACGTATAGACATTTCTAATTTTCTCCTGATTATCATTTTTGGCAAGCTAATCTATAGAAAAGCTACTTATAACATTATTACAACTGTACTCATAGTACATATTCACACATATCTATGTAATTGATTCAAGCAAATACTTTTATACAAAACATACATATGTATGCACATACACTCATGTACATAGATATTTAATACTCGTACATGAAATTGTGCGCCAAAACTGAAAATGCCACTCGATGATACGTCATGGGTATAATTAAAACTGTAAAAAATTTTAAAATGCTTATTAATGCACTGTACAGACATGTGCATGTACATACGGTAGCGGGCAGACAATTAGGGACGCGACATTTTAATTTTTTTTACTTAACAGTTGTTACTATTTTTTTTTAAGTATGGGACACCTATCAAACAAAAATCATGTAAGTCAGAATTCCAAATTTTGTACAAGATTTATAAAAATTCTACGAATTCAAGTATTCATGAAATTTTCAAATTTTTAATCCAGAATTTTTTATATGGAACCCCTGATTTTTTACAATATTTTTGTTGACGGTGTTGTGCCTTTTCTTCTATATAAACAAATGAGCAAACATACGTACTTGGTGTGGAAAAAAATGCACAACACCGTCAGCAAAAAAAAAAAGTAAAAAAAAATCAACAATACGCCATAGCTTATTTAAACTAGCATACCAAAAGATTTTCGAAAAATTCTAATTAAAAAGTTTAAAATTTAAATGACGAATTTTCGTTTGTACAAAGTTTAAAATTCGGACTTTCATTGTTTTAGTTACATAGTGAGCTATACTTTAAAAAGTTTAAGATTAAATAAACAAAAGAAAAATAGCTAAAGCTTTTTTAAATGTCGCGTCCCTATTTATTTTCCCGTCGCCTACTCATTTAATTGGGAAAAATAAGAAGAGTTTGATTTTTTACGGAATATATCCGCTCGTTAAGGTTGGCTGCCATTCTTTATTTTGCGAAAATGTAAACTAACAACAAAATAGCGAATACACTACGTACTCGTCAAATCATACAAATATAGAATCACCGGCAGGGGTGTGCCGCTTGAGTGTTAATGGGGCCATTATTTCTTCAAAGCGCTTTTGTTTTAGTGAGCTTTTCTCTGTCATTTGAAATTAGATGAAAATTGCGTGTCAACTAAATTTTTACTGATGCTTTTTGTGATAGATTGCTTTCGACAAGATAAAAGAAAAAATGTTTGCTTGAAAAGTTTTACGAATAAAAGAGTTAGTAAAATAATTTACAATCTTTTGGCATGAAATTAATTTTAGCTAATGACGGGTACCTTGCTAATCTTAGAACAAATATATGTACCTTCCCCGAAAGCTAGTTTGTTTTTATGAGTAACCTTTTCTTACAGTAGACATAGACTTGTAGGCTAGACACGGCCAAAGCGGGGTGATCTAAAAACAAAAAAACAAAAAAATTGAACATTATCATTTAGTTTTTGTTTTTAATTTTATGTTTGTACCTATTTGCTTAATATTCTATTAAAACAATTTTTTTTTGATTCACAAATAAATTTCAATATTCGCGCATTTTTGATAAATTTATCCATTATTGATTGACATCTTCATTGTTAGCTCATAAATAATTCCAGTCTCACGGTTGTCTCTGCAGCACAAAAGCTTAGCACCTTATGAGTTTTACATGTTTTATTTGTATTTACACACTTCTGTTTAAATTTTTTGTATTTGTTTTATTTATTAACGACGATTTATTCTTCCGCAGCGCTTCGTGCTTTGTCTCAAATGCCACTTAACTCAGACATTTCTTGGCCAAGTGCATAATGATTTTTGAAGCGTAAATAATTTATGAGCGGAGCGTACTTCAAAATCATTTGAATTCAATCTTTTGTTCGCTGTAATAGATTTGAAGTTTTAGAAATGTATGTATGTATGTACGCACATTTTATTTGGTAAAAAGATCGGCGGTGATGAGCTTTTGGAGTGACTAGAGTTCAAATTCCAACGCTAAAGGGTAATAATGCCTGTTTTCCACTGGATATTAAATGGCAAAAATATTAAGAAATAAAAAATATAATTTTGTTAAGTATTTGGCCGAGCTTCTCCTCCAAATGGTAGGGCCTACAAAACTTTGCCAACTGAAACAAAACTCAATTTCCATTAGGCATTAAATGGCAAAAATGTTTAATGACAAAGTGGGGCATGAAAAAATAATCATGTCATTACAAACAAAAAATAGTCATTCAGTTTATTTCCACATGGTATTTATTTAAATGGCATACATGTTTTGTCATGACTATTATTCTCATAGTTATGGTGCCAAAGTTTGTAATACAAATTTTTGTCATTTAATCCCCAGTGGAAATGCGGCAGTACGTTTTTCCGGTATGACATTTTGTTAATGGAAAATATTTAGTTTTTTTTTTTAATTTCAATGCCTAGTGAAAATTTGGCATAACTAGATCATACCCCAAAATTATGTGCGAGATTCCATTGTAAAATTTGACTTTCGAAAATATTTATCATACAAAGTTCGACTGTTCAGCAAATTTTCGTTTATATATGTCAGGCTTCTTCCAAATAAATATTTGACCAAATACTTCAGCATATGTTTGTACATGTAAATTGACTTTGAACACGATCCTTGTCTTCAGACTCCTACCTTCAACCTTCAAGTCCTACCATAGTGGCCAGATTTTAAACTTTTTTCCAATTAAGCTCATTAAAAACGGCTGTAAGAGGGTTAAAATGTTTGAAAAATTGGAATTTTACTAGAGGTAACGTGAGTTCGCTTTAGTGATAAATGATAAATAATGTATAAATTGGGGTCAGATATAATTCTTGTCTTCAGAGACCTATAGTAAATAAAATTTAGCGAGCATTTTTTCGTGAATAATTGAAAAGTGTAAAGCATCGCTGTTAACAATGGCTGATCGAAGAAAATAACCAAGCCCGTTAATGTCTGATGTAGAGTTGGGCACGGTAATAAATATTTAATCCCGAAATTTAATTTCTAAGTCCCGAACCCGCTCATCCCGACGTTACATAACTAGGTGCATACTTAGCATGCAGTGATGTATAACTTCGTATGTGTATATACATATACATAAGTGCAATGTATTTTCCTAATTTTGGAAATTCGTTTCAGTCGAATGGATAACAACATTGTCGTAAAATTTTTATTTGCTTACATAAAATTTCAATTAACATTTTGATTGTATCATAATTATCTGACTGAGCGCGCATGCTTTGTCTAACATGTACTTACATATGTATATAAGTATTCACACGCTGTTTTTTAGTGTTTTTTCCATTTTATATTGTAAAAATTTTGCAATTGTAACCAAATATGCACTGACTTGTACATACTTTGGCACGTCTTCTATAAGTGTTGCTGACGTTAAGTATTTACTTTAAATATACGTACATAGTTTTTTTAATACGTATACACATATGTAAGGGTGGTCTAATTTTTTCCCAGCCGCCCAAAAAAACCGATCTTCTTATGTTCCGTATACAGTGACTCAAAGAAATTACCACGAGTTAATTTTTTTAATACTCGTAATGCTTTGCGAGCTAAATTTTGTTATTTTGCTATTTTTCTATAAAAGTTTTAAACAGAACCATATAAATCACAGTTTCAAGCCTTTTACAAAATTTAGGAAAACTCAACACATTTTCTTCAAAATTTCTACTTTTTAATGTGAATCTTTAGAACGTTTCTCGTTATGCAGTTTTATAGCCCGTATAATTAATGTCTAATGAAGTGCAAGTTTCAAACGGCTAAATAATCCCACTGATTTTTGAGAATTTTTTTTGTGACGGCTTTTGCGGTGTTTTAAATAACAAGTACTGGTTGATTTATATGTTTTTGGCTAAAGCTTGGGCGAGATTGTTATAGAAACATTACGAATATTTAAAAAGCAATCATCAACTGAGTGACTTGTTTGAGTCACTGTACATTAGTCCCGGGGTGACACGAGAAAACTTCCTAAAACTCGATTTTTCTTTGTATTTTTTTGGACCACCATAATACACATGCATTCATAACTATACACATATACATTCATTTGTATTTGTATTCGTATTTAACATTTGTATATTGTATTCGTATTTAACTATTGTGTTGTTAACAACATGCTGAGAGCTTGATTGAGATCGACATCAATTGATTAACCAAACATTAAAAAACGGCGCATCATTTCAACAATTAAGACAGCTTAAAACAATGAAAACTAAATATAGTATATTTTATAAACTCGGTTTTATCTGTCCCATGATGCATACATATATATACCAAAACTACAGACATACATATGTATGTGTGTACACTCGGGTGGTCCATAAAGAGTAAAGTCGGAATTTTAATGCTCTCACCCCCTAGGATTGTTCTCTATCGAAAAAGTATACCCCTATTTTGTTATTTTGAAATCAAAAAATATCTGGAATTTTCGTAGAAATGGCATAGAATTCTTAAAATCAATAATTTTCGAATGACAAACCCAGGTTATCTGCAGGAGACTTTCAACAATTATACCCAATTGTTTATCTAACCATTTTTTAATACTAACGAATTGCTCCCCCATTGCATTCCTCGGAGTTTTTGAGGGTTTTCGGCGGACCTATAAATTATCGTTAGTATGAAATAATGCTTAAATAAACAATTGGGTATTATTATTGGGAATATTCTGCAGAGAAACAGATCGAAAAATATTAATTTTTAGGAATTTTATACCATAAAAATAAAAAATAGGGGTACATTTCTTTCGGTAGAGAAGAATCCTAGGGGGTTAGAGCATAAAAATTCCGACTTAAGTTTTCCACATGCATTTTTGAACCACCTTAATGTACATATGTACTTGACTGTAGGAAGTTTAGTTTAAATTAGATGTGGACGAGGGCCTAATATTTCCGGACCGGTCCCGAAGGAGTGTTGAACACATATTCGAAAGCCCGCACAAACACGCACAGATAAAAAATCAGTGCTAGTTTTAACAATTCATTTTTTGTTATTTAATTTCAGCTGTTTTGTTTAAAAGTATAGTAAATTTTTTAACAAAAACCGTATAACCCTAGTTGCGAACCTAAAAAGAAACAACAAATTTTTTAAAATTTTAAAGTTTTTAATCAGATTTCAAAGGAAGATTTTTTGCAGTGTAGCACATTAAATTTTGGTATAGCAGTGCAAAGCAGCTAAAACTTATCGTTGATTTTTGGCAATTTTTTTTTTGTTTCTTCCATACAAAGTATGCAATTTTAGACCTTTGCTTGGAATTTTTTAAACATCCACCTTATAGCTCACCCCGTTCGACCACAAATTATTTCAATACCTGCAAACCCCTTTTAATGGCATACAACTGACTTGTGCAAATCGCTTGGTTAATCTTTTCGTCCAGAAGTTTTTGTTCTACATTGTTGGTATTATGGATTCATCAGAAGAATGGCAAACGGTTTGATCTAATTTTGTTACTATGTATTCGAGTAGGAGAATATGAAAGACAGTGAATTTACTTTTATGTGACTTAATAAAAAGTAAATAATTACTTGTTTGGCGTTCTACTATGTGGTCATATACTCGCGTGTAGATACATACGTACATGTTAAAACTCCATGCATAAATTGAAAACCTGATAAAAAAATTGCCAAGTCACGACTTTTCGTATTTATTTGCTAAGCAACTCTGTTTTTGATGATTTTATTTAAATATTCATCAACTTTTGTTTATTGCTTGTTGAAAGGTAATTTTTATGTGGGCTCAAGAGCCACTGAAGCATTGGAAAAGTCAGCGAAATTGAATATGGCTTGCTCGTGCTATAATGGAGTATAATTTTTAGACACCAAAAATATGCTTAAAAAAAAAAAAAATAAATAAATATTTAAAATACGGTAACGGAAAAGAGTATAGGCACAGATACTTTTTAATAAAAATGTAGGCATGGTTTTTTATTGTAACCTTTTTTTGCCTATTTAAAAAATATGTAAATATCGTACTCCGATAAATAACGTTAAAATTCTAAACTTTGTGCAAATCACAAGAAAATTTAATAAATTTGCATACAAATTTACAGCTTTCCAATAACGTTTTTTCAGAATTTTTTGTAGCCTATTAAATTTGAGTATAATAAAGTGGAAGTTGGCAGCAGTTAAGACAGATTTTTGGCAATTTTTTTGCTTCGAAATTTTCGAAGGCTTTGAAGTGATGCTAAAAACCTTGTTATTAGAATTGAAATAAAAAGATAAACAAACACTTGATTTCCTACTACTGTAGACAAATTCCAGAGAGACTTTTATGGGTTGCCTTTTGCGCCGCTAAAGGTTTTGTTTTTTTTTGAACTGACTGCGGAATTCATTAAAGCGTCATTATTGTCACACCGATAAATTAAGTTTGCATTTTATTTCATACCTAATTGCGAGGAGCTTCTTTGTTATTGACTATTTTTATACAAATGACGTGCAATGTGGTATTTGTTTAGAAATAAACTGAGTACCCCGTTCTATGAAAAATTAAATTTTTTCCTAATGCAATGATAAAACTGTGAGCCAAGCAATTTCAAGATGTATGCGCTACATAGGTACATACATACATATAAACGTGGGTATACATATGTACCTATGCGCGTATATTATAGCACCGATGCCATTTTATCTATGTAGTTAATAGTTTATTTAAATTCACTAGCGTTAATTTGACTTGCGGTAAATCGCTTTGTATGCGTTAGTCGCCAGCCACTTCAGTTGCTTTGAAGCGATTGTCGCCTCAAATATTAAATCATTTCTACATTTAAATTTAGACACAAAATATATGTAGAAATGCATGCCGTAGTGCTCTAAATAAATAAAATAAAAAATTAACAAGCAGTCACATACCCAAATAAATTAATAAATCAGCGAGCGCTTGAATGCTGATAATTGGCAAACAAATTCAAATAATATTTACTTATCTATACACTGACAACGTTGCGCTTGTTTAGTTGAAAGAGGAGAACAAGTTTGGAGGTTAAAGTTCGGCGCAGGCAATACATTTTTAAAATGATGTTTTTAGTATTTGATTAAGAGCTCTGTCTATCTCTCTCTCTCTATGCGGCATAGCTCATAGATTTTTTATGGGGTACGGTAACCTATTAGATTAAATAGATTTGGAATAAATGAAGCAGTGTATGTCGTTAATGTGCGAAGATTTCGAATTTCAAAAAATATTTTTAACTGAACCGTGTTTATAAAATAAGCAAATATAGCTAAATTACGCTTATTAGCGCTCAATGCTAAAGGCCGCCAAACACGCTTTTGATACTGTTTTTTTTTAAAGCTTTTAACACCAGCTGTTTTAGCTTTTTTCAGTGCATTTAAAAATATCCATCCGCCCCAAAGTTTTTGTCAAAATTGTAATAAATCAACATCGTTTGAATTAGCAGCTCAGTTGCCATGTACGGAGAAAAGCAATGCTAATGATTTGCCTTGTGTGAAAAATTGCATAGCCAATTAATATTAAAAATCAATTCAACCAAAATTTGTCTGTGTATAACCAATTAACTGAAAATCAAAAGTTTAGGCAGAAAAAATGGATATTGGTAATTTTACAATGTGGTTTGTACAACTTTCACTGTACGTTTTGGGCGACAAAGGCTTCGATGCGAATGCTATCGTAATCGGAGGCAAATTCAAAGAAGCAGCTTCGCACTCCCTACAGAGTGTTCTAAACACAGTCGCTGACTTGTGTGGTCTTAATATACCAATTCTTAAGCCGGAAGGAAACGTAGTCTTTACCCGGAAATGGAAAAAGGGAAGAGAAAAGGGAAAAGTTCTGTTAAGGTACAAATTAAAAAAAAAGGGAAATATTTAGGAGTAACCTTTAATATATAATTTTGCATGCTTGGGCTGAGAGAAGCATTCTAAATGTAAGCCCAGATAAGATAGAACTTAGTCTATTTATGAAAAATTAAATCAAAATACCATAATACCATCCACTGTGCGCTGCTTCTCAACGGAAGCACTGTTAATTGTTGGACCGCCTTTAGAAAGTAATCGACCAGACGCGGCAGTTTAAGCCCTTAGGAGAAGCAATTTGCTCCATCAGAACAGGGCAGGACCGATGACTCGCCAGAAGCTGCGGCAAATAAGTATTTTGCGAAATCGTTGCATCAAGGGTGTTTTATGAAAACCTACTGTCTTCATTTGTTTTTTGCAATACATAGGTATAAGGGCAGAGATTTTATGGAACTACTTTCAAAATCGCAGGAAGTTATACAAAAAAATTGTCCAGATTTGACCTGATAAATTCATAACAGTGCAGCAGTTCACGATTGGCATAGCAATCGGAGGTCGAAAAAATTTTATTTTTCAAAATTTTAAATCAAATGAAAAGTAAAGTAATTATGGCCAGTGCCCTTGGTTGTGCATTGTTATTACTTTTATCAATAATCGCTCAAAAATTTAGCTTATATGCAAATATTTCGAACATTGCGAAATAATAACAATACGCAGTGACCCCTAAGCTACGATAATTATTTTCGGTTATACAAAATCACGTTGGCGAAAAATGTGGTATGTATAACACACCTCCATATCCAAATGTGTTCTTAAAGTTCAAATTGAATATACAAACGTGTGTACATACATATGTACACTGGCGATCAAAACTGATGAATGCTGATTTTTTTTTGACGACCATTCACAATGTTTTTTACAAGCTTTTATTATTTTCACCCGTATGTAATCAAAATCTTGGTGCGGGATTGGTTTTTTATTTTTCCTTAACCACTAATAAAAGCTTGTCCTTTAACAATTTTTTTAATTAGGTACATGTTACAAAAATATTGTTTATGCTTTAACCATAACCATAATAATTAACGTACCCAAAAAATTCTAAAAATTCAGATTAAAAAGTTTAATTTTTTATGAAAATTTTTGAATTTTCCAAAATTTTTTATGTTTTAAACTTTGATTAATCTTATCGAGGTTATGGCATTTTTTTTTATAAAAAATTAACAAAGAAATGTTGACTTCAAAAATATATGAAATATTAAAAAAAAAGTACCATTCTCTCAGTTTTGAGCGCCAGTGTATCTAGCTACGTATTTAATAACACTTACCTGCATATTTATGTACAAAGGTATGTATGTACATTGAAACTTGAGGAATGTATATAATATTGAACAAACACTCTGAAAAACGATCGCCACGCTATGCTTGCGGCCAAAACAAAAAAACTCAAAGTGAAGTGCAATGACAATAGTCAAACAAACAAACACGTTGTAGTCAGTGGTGATGAAGTAGATACATTTATATGAATATAAGCGGGTTTACGCCAATCGAAAAAAACGCGCTTTCGGAAAGATGACGTCACCTTAGCTATAACAAACGTACGTCAGTTAACTGGTTGATAAGCCGGCTGAAGCTTGCAAAGCTAACGCCATGAAATGAAGGAATGTGTAAAAAGACCTAATCAACCAAATGAATTTATATGTACGTGTGGATGCAGTATGTAGATAGAAAAAAAAAAAGAATTTATAAATTCACATGTAAACAAATATTGCTTGAAAATATCTTATTTAATTGTAAGAAGATTCAACAAATTAACGAAACAAGATTGATGGTCGTTTGGACTATCTCAGTAAAAATGCTGAGCAATTATTATTATTTTTTTTTCAACAGACTATTCGTCAATACTTATCTCAGAAAATTGTTTGGTAACAATAAGTGAGCTAATGGGGGAGTACTGACTGCGATCGCCAAGTGGGTCTACAAGAACATAATAGGACATTAATATTTAACATTTACTATTCAATAGATATTTCAAGCAAGTTGATATGCCCGCACCCCAAGGGAGCATTATCGAGGCAGACAATATAAGCTCAAGCAGCTCCACGGAAGAGCAGTTGAGCAATTGTCAAAAATTTGCTTTTTAATCAAAAAGTTGTTTATTGAAACTACCTTCTTTTTATTGTATCATGGACATTTAATTTGTTATTGGATGTAAGAAATATGTACCTATTTTGCTGTTTTTTAGAAAAAACCAATCAAACATGTGAAAACTTTTAGCACAAAAATTTGTTTATTTAGCTGTTTTTAGCTCTTGTTTTGGTCATTTAGTTAGATCACTGAAACAATTCTGGCAACACTGGACAAACATCATTCAGATTATTAAGTAATGATATCAGTTTGGGATCTGTATCTCAATTCGTCATCAGAAAGTATTCTATTCGCTCATACCCAACACACAAGACCTCAAACAAACATTTTAAGATCCGATTTCACAAGTAAACTTCTCTGAAAAATGATTTCAATAGTGGAAGAATTCAAAATTTTATATAGTTACATATCTATCGGCTTGTGCCGGTGTGATTAATTTTTATGACCGCATAGGTAAAAAATTTTCACAATAGTTATTAGCAGGGAACGGGTTTTATGGAAATTGCCTTTTTTTCTGCTAAAGAGATAAAGTATATTCGATTAAGAATGTCCACGATTTAGCTTTCCCTGATTCCATATATACACATTTGATGTTGCCTTTTTTTGCCTTTTTTAAGATATTTGCCTTTTTTTGCCTTNGGAAACTCGAAAAGATAAAATAGTCAAAGATTAAAAGTACAAATTTTTCATATAATGAAATTAGTTCATAGTTTTTCTCTTTTTACTTTTAATATAAACATTTCTAAAATAAATATATTTTTTGATTGTTCTTCGTATTTTCTGTCTTTTTTTAGTGCCTTATTTTGCTTTTTTTGCAATACCTTTTTTTTGCCTTTTCCTGCCTTTTTCGCTATTTTGTTTTGCCTTTTTTTGCCTTTTTCCCGATACCTAGTGCCTTTTCCTGCCTTTTTCGCTATTTTATTTTGCCTTTTCCAGCCTGTTTCGTTACTTTATTTTGCCTTTTATATAGGTTTTTAGGTCCTAAAAATCCGTTCCCTGGTTATTAGCAATTAAATTTCGTGCCGATTTGCATGTTAAATTAAATACCTAGAGATAGAGTAGGATTTTTATTTTTTAAGCTAAGAAATGTTTTATGACATTGTATGTTGTATGTAGTCATAGGAGTACGCACCGAAATCTATATATAATATACATATATATGTACATTAGCGTGGACCGAAAATCCGCTTTTTCAGAATTTTGATTGGTAATAGTAAAAATATGGTTCATTATGCTCTAAAAAAATCTGTGTGAAAGATGAAAACTGTTGGTCAATATCTTAGGCTCGCCCAAGTCCATCAAAGTTCAATGTGCTCAAAAAATAAAAATTAATAAATAAATTAATTAACACATTTTTTTAATAAAATTTAAATTACCTTTGAAAGTAGTCCACATAATTTGGTATATGAACCTTTTTTGTAGAGAATCGAAATAAGCTAAGAATTTTGTTTAGAGCATAATGCACCATATTTTTGCTATAACCAAACAAAATTCTAAAAAAAAGGGGATTTTCGGCCCACGCTAATGTACATATTTAGTATCCACTCGTGCTCGCTGTTATCGTAAAATAACCAACTCAAAATCAGCGTGGGTCGGTGCTTGCTATGTTTTTATTTGGGGAGCGTCGGCTTTAATTGATGATAATTGCGCGCTGATAGCGTATAAAATTTTACTAATTATATTCAGCATGAAAATTATACAGATTTAAGCTTAAAACCTATATGTGTAAGGGAGTGCAAACCAATATCAATTATATCAATTTGAACGCAATACAAGCGCCCCCAGTTATGAAAGAATTTTCGTACATTTTTCGTGTGTTTTATCTCCCGATGTGATAATTTTGGCCAACTAATTAAAAGGCTAATCATGGTTTTGTGCATTTTTCGTGGAATTGTGGTTATTATTTGTCTAGTTTCATTAAGAGGCATATAAATATGTACGTATGTATGTAACTTGGTATGTACATATAAATTTACATTCCGTTTTGTTGCCGGTTTCTCACGACAACTGTGTAAATAACAAAATAGCTGCCTGCAGTTTTGCTTGGAGTTTTATCGAAAATGAATAAACGGCACATTATGTCTTCTAAGATTACTTCAGGACATATTTATAGTCAATACATTTTTTAAAGAAAAAAATCGCATAAATTAAATTTAAAAAAATATTAAAATATGAAGAAATTGTTTAGAAATCATATAACATTAATTTCTGTACGACTTTATGGCACTTTCTAGAGTCGAAGGGCATGGAAGTAAACTGAAAAACTACTGTTTATTTGCCATTATCTAATAAATGATGAATGCCTTATATTTCGAGATGTTACTTAAATGCCCATTCCTCAGAAAATTTAATTTTAAAAGAGCTATTCGAATTGAACGATGTACAAAGATTAACCCCAACAAAGGTGTTACAAAAACATTTCGAATATATATATGTCAATTTATAAGTAAATATAATAGCCCAGCAAATACAATATTTTTAAATTTTTTTCGCAGTTTTTCAACTTTGGCCGATGTTTTTCCGCACTAATTTATACAGCAACTATACTGACACCGATTTAAAAATTACGTTCAATACGAGTAAAAGAATATTTCATTTCAAAAATCGAGTTATTTTGGAGTGTCGCACAGTGTTATACTTTTTTAAATTTTTGGGCACAACAAGAGAATTTAACTCAATTTATGAAGGAGAGCATTAGTACGTACATACTTATAAGAAATAATATATCGATGGCTGAGTGGTAGGTCAACCAATCTCGGCAGCCAGTTCTAAAACGCCCTATCTCAGAAAACGTTTCAAGAACGCTCTATTTCAAAGTGCAATTTTTCGAATAACTCTAAAATCGGTTTTGAATAAATTTTGAAGTTGCTAGAAAATCACGTGGATTTTTGGCATTTTTTTTTAGGGGAAGGTCTTACTAATTTTTTCCAAAAAATAACTATCGAAACTGCGTGAAAAAATTGCAAAAAACTAACATGATTTTCTAGCAGCTTCAAACTGGCAGTTTGTTAGACTCAAATTGAATGCGCTATAAAACTGCATACTTCGAATTTTTAAAAAAAAAACTGAATAGAAAGCTGCAAATTAGTATGGAAATTTATTGAATATTCTTGAGATTTCAACAAAGTTTAGGGATTTTGTCAATGTTATTGTGGCTTATTAATATATATATATTTGTTTTTAATATTGTTATTGAGCTTTGTACCACGATTATAATTATTAGGATGGGATCAAAAATAAATTAGAATAAAAAACTTTGCATATATTGCTAAAAATTCTCTGTGCCCAATACTTTTGTTGGCACTGTATGCTTGTTTTATCACGTACGAATGGTATGTTGAATAACCAATAATTGATGACAAACCCCCAGGGGAACTACATTCTAAAGAGGCTTCGATTCAAAGCTTACTGCGAAGAAAGTAAATGTACGCGTAAATAGTTTGTCCACATTAAATACAAATTTATGGCAAACTGCGATGGAAGATAAGGCATTTTCTAGTAGTCAGTTCGCCATAACTAATACATACATACATATACATATGTAGGTATTTAAAAATGACCTATCAAGAATGTATATGGTAAATATGTATGCAAGAGAATCTAGATAAAGTTGCGCTTGTGCATATATACATAAATAAATACAATAGGGGTATTCCCGATCCGGTGCATACTGTCTAGCATGGTGCATAAATAGCATAAATAGCATGATTGGATAGTTTTGTTGTTCTTTGAACACATGAAACAAAAACAAAATTATCGAATAATACTTTTTATGCAATCTATGCACCATGTTAGACAGTATGCACCGGATCGTGAATACCCCTAATATAATCGTGCACATAATTGCATATCTAACCAAACAAACACATACATACATACATATGTGGCATAAATGTATGCCCCTTGCAATTATCTTATGCACTGCACATTGCACACAATACGTAATTTTAATAAAGTCATTCATTCATTTTGCGACAGGCAGGCTGCATCAAATATTGCTTTTCGATTTAAATACCTCAACAGGCTGCCCATAAGCAACTCAAAAGCCAGCAGTTTTATGCACATAACCAATACATATTGCATACATACATACGTGTTTGTGCATACTGTTGAATGCAAGCATTCAAATACCCAGCAGGAAATGTACTTCTCTTAACAAGAGATAGCCCAGAGATGAAATAGAATGCGACGTATGCATAAACCCTAGGAAAATCTGCTATCGTCTATATCTTTTTTCTATCAGCGCTTATCAGATTTCGCTGAATTCGGTCGAAGGATTTCATACTTACATGCAATAATATGCAAGAATAGTAGACATATTGTCTATACTTTAAATTTCAGCCGGCTTACGAGCATACGTGATTCTTCGAATATTCTATCGTTAAGAAACATTTCCAGTTAGACCTTTACTAGGACTACTCCCCTACGATCTTAGCAAATACATCACATCGCTTCTCTCTGCCCATTCGTCCACTCACACATACAGCTAGGCTGCTCCAAATAATTTAATAGTAGGAGGAACATTTATAAATCCATTATCTCAATTGTCGTTTGTCGTTTTATAACATTTTATCATCATAATTTAAATGAGTGTGTGCATATACACATATAAAATGGCCAGCATAACTGTAATTTGCATAGAACAAACTCTATGACTCTACTGGTTTCAAGCCATGTACACTGTAGATTCTATAGGCATTCAGTCACTGCGCCTCACTGCCCTCCTCCTCGGGCTCCAGTGCATACCACCGTGATCTATGAGTATTTGCATTGTGACAGAAGGAGGCAGATCAGAGGGGTAGGGTGTTAAGCTTTGCCTATAGGCATAAATCTACATTGCTATATTCCAACACACACCCCTATCAATTTGTTGTTTACTTTGTATTTGACGCTTAATACACAATGCAAAATTGCAAGGCAAATAGTACATGAGTGCTTTGCGGCGACAGACTGAAAGCGACTTGCGGATTTTCTATATTTGCTGTGAGTTTGAAGAGTATGAGCAAAAATTTGTTCAAGTATTTGCACATAAAATTATGCGGACTAACACCGATTTAATTGGGAAAAATTAAGCTTTAAGGCCTAAGTAATATTAAATGCATATTTGAGCGATTAGCGCATTGAAACCTTGACTTAAATTCTTGCCTGCAGAAATAAACAGAAGGTGAGCTCATTTCAAAGAGGCATTGACAGAACGTTCCTATATTGAAACCAGCTTCGTAGGTCAATAGCTTCCTACGACAATGTCAAGAGTCCTAATTTATCAAGAGTTGTGCCAAAAACCTTTCTGTAGATACCCTGTAGTCAAATGAACTAGTTGTAAACTAACCCACAACTAATATGAATCGCATGCCCAACTAGTCAGCCAACTATCTTTTTTCCATGCAATCAACTGGTATTTTTAACATGGGGATGTCCTACGAAATGGCAATTGTCAGATTTCGGTCACAAATATACCAGTCTCATACTAGTTCAGAATAGACAGAAAAATACTAGTCTAATTATGGACCAAAACCACTACTTTGGGAGTCAAAAAATAAAATGAATTCATGAATATACAATAAAAAACATTTAAGTACACTTTTTTATTTTACATATTTTTATTTAGCAGCCTTAGATTTGCCAATAATTATTGTTAATTTTTTTGAGTATTAATTAAAAGAAAAAATAAATACATAGATATTTCAATTTCCAATATCCAATACTCCTCATTTTAAGAATATCAACGAATTTACTAAACTCAGTAAATTCAACAGACGACTTCTCGGTAACAAATAAAGATTTTTTTAAGCATTAAAATGAATTTTGAAGGGGAGGAGTAGTGCAGCTCAAATGTGTCCAAAAACAGTGATTTTTGCACTTTTAGGTTAGAATATCCCGAAAACCTGACGTGATCTGGGGTCAGATTCGAATTCAGCACGTCAAAGACCTTCGGAAAAGTATAGTCCGATTCTTGGTTAAAAAACCTTGTTGGCCTGTGTAATTCAAGCAGTTATTAAATATTCTTCATTTTTGTCCATAGTTTGGCTTATTGATGATAATAGAAATTAATCAAATAATTATATTAATCGTGTAATAAACAAAATAAAAAATAATTGAAAATGATCAAAAATAACAAAATAACAGGTCTGGTATAATTGAATACGCACTCAATTTAACGGTTTACGATATACCCAAAAAAAAGTTATATTATTTTGTGTACTTTATTGTATTAAACTGTCGAAGTCAAATAATACAGGGTGTGAATAAATCGTTTGTACTTGGTACAACTCTGGTCATTTTCGAACTAGTTCGGTTTCTGTTAGGAAATTATAGTTGTAAACTAGTATTTTTCCTGACTAGTTTGGGATTTCACTGCAGGGTAATGGCTATCAAGACCTTCAATAAGGTAAACTTTTCTGTTCTTTTAGTTAATTAAAAGACTGTGATCCCATGTACAATTGAGTGAAAGTAAATGCGAATATTTCTGAATAAAGGATTCAGAAAGAGCAGTGATTAGCTGATAGCTCATAAAAAGAGTTAAATGACAGATAAGTATTTTTTAAAGACACGAACAGGAAGGTCAAAGTAGAGAAGAGAAATGAATGAACAGAACTGCCAGTGATTGGGTATGTTTCCTCCAAGGATACTTATAGTCTGAAAACGTGCCAGCTGCCACTGAACAAAGGAGAAACAAACATTCTTGCCGAATACTGCATCTAATAGTAATATCTCCCGACTTTTTCACTCAGCCAATGCGACAGCATCGCATCTTCTTGTCGAATGCGATGCGGTGGTCACCAGAAGTCTTGAGAGAAGTTTTGACTCAATGCGATCACAAAAAGATAACGTTCACGCTCCAGAACTAAGAATACGAAATGCAGGCCTGTCTTTACACCGTTTGGTCTTTTAAATGTTTTGTTAAAAGAAAAAAATCAAACGAGAGCTAGGTCTTAGTTTGAAATGGACGGACAAACGCAACGAATGGACAAGGAGATGAACGAAGGCAACAAGAGAAATGTCTTGCTACCTATGGTCTATAAATAGAAAATTATAAATATGTAGTTAGTTAAATATTTAACGGATGTACATAATGGCGAGCTTATACTGGATACGAATGCTCTGGCTCTGAAAACTCTGAATACGTGCGCGAAAAAAGCTGAAAAGAATTCTTCTTTCTGTAATACTTATTACCACCGGCCTTATCTCTCGGCGCAAGCTAGTCAATATTCCTAGATCCTGAAGGGTTTGCAAAGGCAAATAGCTCTCTATAACCTCCTGTAGTTGTATCTCACGGATAAAACGGCGGATACTGCAGTGGACTAAGTGGAAACTAAGATTACCTGAAGCTTTCTTTTAATTTTAATTTGAACTTTCATTTTACTTTTTACCAGATCCACCGAAGCGAACCCCGTAGCTTCGCGTATGCCACATAAAAGTTCTAAGCTATTTTAAAGATAGGGGAATAGATATATTTAATCGATACCTGGAACCCTTTTAAGACAAAACTTCAACAGCACGACTTTTTCTCAACGAATCGCATTTCGCATTCATGCACTGGCGTACAATTTCACCTGACTTTATTCGTAGTATCATTTATTATCAAGTTGTAAAAAAGTGAAACAAATACCTGCAAGTAGCAGTTCAATACGTAACCATACATGCATGAATGTAGTATATATTTTAAAACGCAATCACGCAACATCACCCATAATGTTTTCCACCAAAAATTCCCACTAGCTTTTTTATAATTATTCCATTAAGGCAATTTGTATGCATTTATGCGATGCGCAGTTCCCGTTCGTGATATTGTTTGCTTGCAAATACGTATTCGAGTATCTAGCTGTGGGATATATTTTCTTTCTAAAACTCCCATAATAATTTTAATCTCTTTTTTTATAATTTTCTGTTGAATTATTTTGCTTATGCATAAAAGACAAATTGTTAAAACCTGTGAAATGCAGATGTAAGTCTATATATAGCCTGACCTATTGAACTACATTGTTTTGGCAATTGCGTGCATTGAAAGCATAAAATATGTATACAATTTGTAGTGAGAGGACAAGGCTCGAAAATAAAAGCATTTACATAGGTAACAACATTTGATTAATGAAACAGAGATACATACATATGTGCGAAAAATTTTAATAGGAAAGTGTATGAAAATATGTAATGAAAGTGAATAATAATCAATGCGAAACAGGCGGCAACCGTTTATTAAACTTTGAGGGCCATACGAAGTAGTTACGAAAAATATCTTTCACGTCAGCTATGAGTCTTTGAAAGTAGAAGCCACTATCAGTCCATCAAAACAATTTATTATTTTTTTAACAGATGAAGAAGCACACGCAAGCTTTCTCACATAATAAAAACTTTCTAAGATCATTACTGATATATGGACCTGCATATGCAGATCAGTGATGCTCGGAGATATGTAGCTTCTATTTAAATAAAATCGACTGCCCCCGGGCGCTGTTTTGAGTATCACTTACGTCGATAGACCAGTTACGATCAGCGTTCGGACTTTCCTACGAAACTCATATACAGTTTCAAGAGAGAATTCTTGACGCTATTTCAGTTTAAAGCTTAGAACCCAGCTCTCAAAAAAAAAAATGAAAAGACATATTTTTCATTATTTCTGTTGCTTAAAAAAGGACTTTGCTTTTGTTGTAAATTTTCTGGAAGAAATAAATATACGAGCATTTTTTTGAGAGTTGCAAACTGATTTAAAAAATTTTGGTAGAGGGAAATTTCTTTTTCGTTTCTTGTGCGTCACTTTATATGAATCTTTAATTTTTCTTGAGAGCTGGAAACAGCCCTTAAAGAGATCAGTAGTGAAATTTTCTTTTTTGTTATTCATAAAAAATTTTAAAATTTTTGATTTGCATGAAAGCGACAATAAAAAATGCAAATCAACAATGGGAATTTGGCTTTTACTCCGATTTTATGAGCGAATTACTCCTGAGTCGAGAGTCGGTAGTCCGAGTCACAACTCAAACATAGGCCGCGCGGGAATCTTTTTAAAGTTTTCAGTTAAAAAAGAAAAAATCAAGCAAAACAAAGAAAGAAATTCAAAAAAGTCCATTATGAGAACTATAAAAACATCCTCTTTACACGGAGATTTTTCCATAATAACATTATTTTAATTAGGTTGTAAACATAAGATTTTCGTTTAGATAAAAATGAAGGAAAATTTTCATTTCTCACAAACTCAACAATTTTTTTTTTTAAATTTGTTTGATTTTACAATTTTTGCTTCATTTTTATCTAAAAAAATTTTATTTTTAAAACTTATTTATTTTGAAAAAAAAACACAAGTGTATCATACAACTTTTTAATAAACAAAATCCACTTACCCGATTTGTATTCGTTACATTGACGATTTATTGATGTTGTGACCGCTGAGATTTAATGAAGGCCAAATTTGTTGTTAGAGTACCTGAAAAGAATTTTAAAAGAATTTTGAAATTAAGTACACATTTTAATAATCTAGAGACTATTTTATTTGCCGGCAAAGAAACCTAATTTTTCGCCTTTTATTGTTTAAGGCAAAACCTTATCTAGTATAAGTATTAAAGTCTCAAGTAATTCAAAAAGTACCGAAAAACTTATAAAGAACTGAAAATAATCTAAAGTGTCCCGAAACAAACTGCGAACGCTGCTAAAAATTACAAAACAATTTGAAAATCCTAGAAAAGTATACGAAAAATCAAGAAACGCCTAAAAATTCAAGTTGCGGATGTTTTCCGCAAAAAAGATATCAAAACGTGTTTTCAAAGGCATGACGAAATTGTGCTCTACAATGAGATAGGATCCTCATAGTACCTAAAATAAGCGATATTGTCTTGGCGCTTTATTACTTAAAGTACACGATGCAGAAAATGTATTCTATCATTTTTGAATATGTATGGCTTTTCAATTCGAAATCTAAAACTTACTCCCATTTACAATGTGTGAATAATAAAATAGACAAGGTTACAAAACACAGTAAAATCCACTGTACAAAAGTAGCAATTGACTGGCGCTTAATTAGCATTAGAATTGACACTTTGATTTTTTTATGTAGATACAAATATTATATACATACGTATATATATGTATATACATTTTTTTTTTGGAGCGCAGGTGTTGAAAACATTAAAAAGCTACAATGCCTGCGTACGACTAAATGGAGGGTATTTCCAGTTGGTTTTAGGTTCTTCATTACAACAGTTTTTTTTACTTATTCACGGGTATACTTGTAGGTAATAGTTGTACCCAAAGTATGTATAGAAATGTAAGGCAATGCTTTTTTGCGAAATAATCGTATGCGCTTATCTGATTTGAATGCTAATTAAAACTAAATTACAAAATTAAAAGTTCAGGCGATAAATCTAGCACGTGTGTAATGATTTAACATAGGCAAGTGTCATAATATTTATTCGATTTGATTTTGGGCAATGCTTCAGTTTATAGAAAAAGTGTATTTCATTAAGTCTTCAAAAAAAAAAAAAAAAAACAATCGCAATGAAAAGTTATTGGTAAGAGAGTATTTTACTCTTTGAGGTATTTTTGCAAGGCAATTTTGAAAACAGTTTTTTAGGTCGAAATTAGGGGTCTCCTTTTAGCATTTTTCAGGTGACACCTACATATATATATTAGACTGCATCACTCCCCATACAAAAAAAATCGGTACTATTTTTCCATTGGTATTATAAAATCTATTATATTTTAAGACGTCCACCAAAATATTTCGAAAAAATATTAAGATTTAAGTGAGCTGGACCAGATTTAAAATACCTCCAAAAATGGAGTTTTTTATGAATAAAAATAGTTTCTTAAAATTTTTTTTTTAAAAAATCCCCTCAAATGACAAAACGGTTTAAGCTTAAAAAATTTGCATAAAAATATTTTTAAAAAATTAAAAAAAAAATTTGAACGGAATCGTAATGATGAGATTTTTGATGCTGCTTTTTAACTTTTTTAAAGATTGGTATAAGAAAAACTTGAATAACTGAGCCTAAACTCTTCTGATTTAGACTTAAGAGGTGTCGGTGGAAAGGTATTTTCTCACCCTTTTTATTTCTTTGCCAATAAGCTCATTCAAAGGATGAAAGAGAAAGGTAGGATGAATGAACGTCATTCAAAGTTGAATTAAGATGTGTTGGTATTTGAAAAAAAAAAA
>NW_016160264.1:0-11718 GCF_001687245.7 Rhagoletis zephyria | reverse complement strand
GTTAAAGACGCGGCATTTAAATTTTTATGCTTGTGCATGAAAGTGCATTAAAATGTGAAAGCTCGAAAAAGCTTGTTCTGAAAAAGGCAACTGGAACTTTGCGCGTAAAAGCTCTATTCTTAATGATAATAAAGTTAATCTAAAGGCTTGCGAGCTTTCGCCTACAAAATTGCATTATAAATAAATCAATTAGTGCGTGAAAGCTCGCAGATTTCATACAATTTTGGGATATCCTAATGGCCCCTTCTCATGGGCCTACTTCAGTCGATATAACAGTACAAAAGTGAAAAATAGAGCTTACCACCACTTAGTTAGTATAGCAGTGTATTATCTAGCCCTAGTATATAAAAATTTAAAATTTGTCAAATAATTAAATCCTCCAAAATTGTTCTTACTTTTTGTCTTTTTTAGAATGTCCAAAATCAAATTAACGACAAATTGGGCATTGACAGCTTTCTTGTGCAGCCCGTGCAAAGACTGACCAGATATCCGTTGTTATTGCAGCAATTTATATCTGTAAGTACTTCCCAAAAATATATTAATTCTTTTCAAACTATGGTCACTAAATATTTAAATCATCTTTTTCTCTCTTTCTCCAACAGGAATTCTACAAAAGCGGCATTAGCTGCAAGCCAGTACTGGCGTCTGTGTGCAAGTTGGAGACACGCATGCGACGCCTACTCGAAGTGGTCAATCAGGCTGAAGAAGTGGCAGCCATAGACGAGCTAGCAGAGGTGAGTTGAATTAATTTACAAAATAAAAAATAAAATATCTAATCCCTTCCTAACTAATTCCTACGCATCCACAGCTCAACCTACCCGCGCAGGGCTACTTCCGTCGCGCCACCGAATTTGAGGCGTATCATCATCGTTCGCGCAAGAAATACACCGCCAAGGTGTTCCTCTTCGATCGCTGCCTCATCTGCACAGAGGTGCGCAAGCGACGACTTGCCTATCGTCATCATTACGCTTGGCCAACGCTGGAGCTGCAATTGAATGGTAGTAAAAGTATAACGGTGTTACTGCGCGGTAGCGGTGCAGCGAGTGCGGCTAGCGGTGCCAAGGAAGAGTACGAATTCACAGCGCAGGAAGCGAGCGCGGTGACGCAGTGGATACGCTGCGCGCGAAAAATTATTGAAATCGAACGTGTGGAGGCGGCGATGCGGGGAAAATTCTCACTGCCAATGGATTTGGTGCTCGGTGTGGGAATAGCGATATGGTTGATATGGAATTATTTACCTTAGTTTGCAAAGCTGCGGCTTTATAGATGTATAGTACATAAATTTAGGTACTTTTTCGAAAAATAATGGGGGACTAATAACTCGATTGTTCGAGGGATTTTAAAGATTTAAATTTAATTACATGAAAAGTTGTTTAAGATTACACGAAGAACAAAAAGAAATATACTTAAGTTATTTTTGAAGACATTAAGATACGTATGTGTATACATATTTTTTGATAAAAGCTCTTATTTGCTATAATTAACAGCTACTTTTTGTCGGAAGTTAGTCGCTAACAGACAGTCAGCAAAACTTTCAATAGGCGAAAGACAATAAAAACGCGGCGAAAATTATTACGAGCCTAAATATATTGAGTTTAAATAGACTCATCTAGGACTTAGAGGCATATATAACGGCCTAAGTTAGGTTAAGTTAGGCCACGCGCCACACTTAGGAGTTATTTGTGTGGTTCAATAAAAAAGCAAATGGCATTGTTAGCAAAACTAGCCTAGAGAAGTAACGGCAACTAAGAAGAAACTGCTGAGAAGATAGTAAATCGTCATCTTCGCAACAGCTGCGGTAAAAGGTTACTACTAGACAGTGCTCTGTAAGATCTCCTATCAGCACTAAGAGTTGGCGCTTGACCAGCTTGTGAAACTCTTTTGACCGCGTGAAATTTATGCTCAGGAATACCTTACATGTTAGGATAAATGACCTCGAGGGTAACCATCAATCGTGATAATCAGCCTTGCAGTGGTTTGTCGCTGAGCATTGGGGCCTAAATTAACTCAGTTTGGAAGTATTGCGAGGCGACCGAGAGAGGTCCGCCGTTCTAGTTTCGGTCGTAGCAGAAGGCGATTGTCTGTCAGAGTAGATATTAACTCTCCGAAACGGTATTATGCTTATACGTAGCATGTGGTCTGTATCCGGAAATTTTAACTTGAGGGCAACAGAGAGTTGCTGACTCTGCTACTACTACTATATGGAATACTTGTATGGCGGCCGGCAACTCAAAAGGCAAGTTACCTAAAACCATTGAGTAAGGTCCAAAGAACAGCTTTTCTATGCATCTCTGGCGCTTTAAGGACTACCCCAAACGAAGCGATAGAAGCGATAACAAATCTGCCTGCTGTAAAACTCGAAGGAAAACACGTGGCCGCCGCTTCGGCGCTCAGACGTAAAAGTATGGAAGCAACAGCGTGTTGGCCGCGCTAATATACTTCAAACACTGGATAATTATGATCAGGAAATTGACTACTCCGCCCCTGAACCAACCTCTGGCACGCTCTTCAAGAGAAAATTCCGTCAAGAAGAGAGTGAAAAACACCAAGGCCATGGATATAACCTAGCTAGACAATAGGGTTGATTAGGGAGTTTTCTTTGAAGAATTAGGATTCGAATTATCCGTACGAATTCGGGACAGTAACGAATACAACGGTCAGTATTTTATCGGATGGCCAGGCGGCCATTAAATCAGTGAATGCTAAAATCAAAGGTTGCACAGTAATACGTGACAGCCCTAAGTGACATTAGTACCGTATTCAAGGTCAGTCCCATTTGGGTCCCGGAGCATAGAAATATTTCACGAAATTGCAGAGCCGATGAGCTGACCAAGAAAGAGCCCAACCTCCAGCCTCCCAAGATAGGGAATTTCGAAGCTCATGGAAGAAGTTGTAGAAGTTCCCAAGCTGAGGAAGAAGAAGTCACAGCCGAACATTTCTTCTGCAGTTGATCAGCTTTAGCTAAGAGCAGGGCAGGCTTTTTAGGTAAACACTATTTTAGTTCTCTCATGGAACTGTCCGGTGTAGGAATAAAATCAATCCTAAGCTTCATAAGAGCTTCAAAATGGTTCTATGAAACATAGTCAATGAGGTTTCTGTGTTTCACAGTGGTATTAAAATGGACCGACAGGGTCTAAGTGAGTTGGTATTTTTGGTTGACTGCCACATTAACGTAAGACCCCTTTTAGAAACTTTAAGTCTTGCTTTCAAGTCTGCTCGATTCGTATATTCGTCTCACCTCCTTCGCCTACGAACTTTATGATTAACTCCTTACAAAAGGATTCATTCTGAGCCGACATTGTTACGCACTGATCTGTTTATTCCAAAGATACGCTTGAAAGAACTAGCTACATCTACTTCTCCGCGTGTTCGCGAAGCAGCCTGTGGCGGTCTTATTAGCCTGAAGTGTCTATGAGTCCAACCCAGAGCATAAATTTTAATAGAATAAGTCCAGAGTGTCACACTAATTCCCACAAGGGTAGCACTTTTTCATGCACTTCATCTTGGTTTCCATGATAGCTTTCAATCCAGGATCCCGCCCAAGTACCTTACCCTCGCAGCAAGCATAAGTGTAACAGTATCAATAGAGTGAAGCTGGTGTTATGAGAATTTATAGAATGTTCGCAACTATCAAACCCGTTTGTGACTGGTCAGAGTGTCTAGAAAATTTTCTCTGAAGATAAGTTTTACGGTCACAGCCATCTCTTTCACAGGAAGAGTGAGAGTACACCCACATGAGGCCTTCCATTTCCAACCTTTAGCCGAGCGGAGGCGCTGTCCAAACCCGCTATGGCCAACCAAGTCGATTTCAACTCCGATCTTATAGAGGGTTATGCTTGGGCTCTATCAAACCCCCGTCGGTGCTGGTGCCGTGTAAAACTGAATGTAAAGAAGTTTTTCCTCTTATTTCCCCAATTAAATTCAAACCGGATCTATTTAATTTTGCACAAAATAGTAGTGAAGAGTAGCCATTTTAACGCTGTTAAAGTCAACATTCCGTGGGGTAAAAGTCAAGCTGCAGTTAGACCAGTGTCGTGTGCTTCGTCACGATCAACTCAAAGCGCTGGACTTTCTTCGATCCCCGAACGAGATGGCTTGTTTTTCTGTAACCGGAGCGGGCAGTTTCGGAGGAAGTTTCGTTTGAGGACCTGCATATGTGATGTGGTGCCAGGGACTGTACATATTTCAGCAATTGTGTTATAAAGAGTGGTATCAACGGAAATTTTCCGCTGCCTGTCAGTGACAGCCACAAAAAGAAGCTCATAGCAAAATAAGGGAACAATTTAATATCACTGATCATTATTGATGAGCTAGTAAAATTTATCATTTTCTTGAATGGATTTACGTTTACTTAATACGCGTCTAACAAATACTTCTTTTTAAAAATAAATCTGTTCACGCGAAAGGATCCGCCTCTTTAGTTAATTTTTTTTTAAATTTTTAACGCTAAAATTTGGCACTTTTTCATTACTTCACAGCTTGTTAGCCACAAATTATTACATTTGCTGATATTTTCTCCATTTTTTTTGCTATCGCTTTATTTATATGATAATTTCTTGTATATGTATGTGTGTGTGTGTTTGTTTGAGGAGTGCATTTGTCAGCCGAGCGCATTGAGGGCATGTATCATTATGCGCGACTGGTCGCCAACCCAATCCAATCAAGCGCCGTCAACAATTCTTTTTTTTTTGGCTTGCCTCGCCTCGTTCATACCATCCTATAAACGCACAACGAAACAATGTGGTAATTTTAGGGACGAAACAAAAAAAAATAAATAAATACTCGTAAGACTGCAGCTTGTGCGCTGAGCCGTAAAATAACTATGTATGCTGCCAATGGCCAAGGCAGTGATTTTTGCGAGTGAGCACTGCAACTTAATTCTCAGCTGCCACCCACTGCGGTCATCGGATACTCCACTCCACTCCACTCCCCTGCACACATACATACATACACTGCTTTTGTTTAATTTTGTATTGCTTTATTTTGTCTTTTATGCTGCCCGCCAGCCTTGACAAATATTTATGATAAATTGCCTTTTGCGTTGTGCACTCGAGCGCTTCCCCAAACCGACCGACCGAGCGAGCGCTGTTTGGTCTCATTTGCTTGCCTGGCGGGTGTCCTTTCATATATGTAAGTGTGTGGCCGCTGCATAAAATGCATACGTAAATGCAAAATGTAAACAGTTTCTATTATTCCTTGTCGCTTTCTTTGGCTTTCATGCCCCTTTTCCGCATTCGTTTCCATCACTACGCTTCTTTGTGATGCTTTGTTTGTTTTGTTGTCTTTTATACTCCGATGTTTGTTTGTGTACAGTCCTTGTGAGGCTCACTCTATTTTGCATACGTGCTGAGTGTGTGTCTATTGAGCTGTGCTTTTGGCCGTCTAACATATGCAAAATGCGCAAATTTCGTATATTTTCTTGGCAAATGGCCCAGCAGAAGAAAAGTCTTCACAATAACAGTGGGTTGTTTGGAGGAATTTTTAAATGGAAGCGTTTATTCTGAGCCTTAAGGAATTCGTGGAACTCTAAGAATACAAGAACAATTATACTTCAACATATTCTCGGCTGGACTGATGGCCAGACGTCTACCAAATTTCTTGAAAGAAACGTCGCTTACTTCTAGTGTGGCCAGGGGATGCCGTCGATATTTTAATGAGAAGGCCGAGAAATAGCTGTAAACTTTTAATAGGTCAGAGAGTTTCCTTAATTGTAAATAAACTGCGGCGCCCAGATCCCACCTACCAAATTACTAGGAAATTATGGCCGACCACAAGTGTTCAGCGCTCGGCAAATGCTCCTTCAACAATACAAAGTCAAGTCGTTTTTGCATTTCACTATCATCGGCGATAGTCAAAAGAGCCAAAAGATGTAAGTTAAGCACGGCGAACCCGAAAAATCGATACCAAAGCCAAATATCCATGGCAGCAAGGTAAATGCTTTGCATTTGGTGGAAGGGAATGCGGTATCATTAGCTCCTGAAAAGTGGCCAGACGGGGCTCCTTACGGACAACAACTGATGCGATTGAAGGGAGCGATTGCGGAAAAATGGCAGCAATGGGCAACCAGATATGATTCGTTGATCTTCCACCAGTTTAAGCAAAACAATGACTGTACTTGCGATTTCGGATCGGGTCTACAAAATTTGCTAGAAAAATACATTACCAGCGGCTATAGCTAAATGAGTTTGGAAAAGTGCAAACATGCCAGCGCCTTTTTAGATCCCTTCCGCGCTTTTACAGCCTACGCAAATCCATTGAATTCCATCGATCCATTAGTAAGATGAAAGGATATTTCCATCTCTACTATGAATCCAGTCTGCATATTGAGCTCACACTCAAAAACTATTGCTGGCAAAATTCAAATTACCTTCCTAAAACCCCTTTGAATGCAAAGGAGTACCAGAATCGGTACGATTTCTTCGATGTTATGAGTTCCAAAACATGACACCATTTTGGAATGTAAAGAAACAGAAAAGTGCACAAAGAAAATATTACATCCCTAGGGCCTTCTGGGGACTCCCATCCATTTACCAACAAAGCTAGTGAACCCATGAACGTCAGGCAAAGTTATTTCTTGCTAGGAAACTACACTGAATAAACGAAGACTGTTAAGCCTTCAAATGATCCTAAATACGAATATCAAATATATCCTAAGAACGTATGGTCGGTGGGAACTGACTGTCTTATGAAATAACTTCTCGAATTTCCAAGTGGCTGGCACTTTGAGTTATAGTATAACTGTTATACCATTCTCCTCTGCCTGAGACGCAGTAGCCTCCCATGGAGGCAAAGGGTGTTATGTCTATTAGTAGAAATAGTTTTGCTAGTAAAGGGGAGGAAATCACCATCTACTTCTAATATTTTACCTCTCTAACCGTGTACAACCAAAATAGGTTAAGCAGTTACAGTCCCAGTCAAGAAAAAGGAAACTCTCTGTCTCTATTTTTTAACCAAAGTTCACACATAACTTATTCAATCTGGTATAAATCTAGGGACTTTGAAGGCGAAGACATGATTTCTGTGGAAAGTCCGAACCAATTTGAACGAAGATTCACTTCGAAATGATAACTGTGTGAGATAGCAATCAAACCTGGCATAGATATTTCGCTTCAACTCTCCAATCTTAATATATCTAAGTAGTCCACTAACTTTTTTACCTATTAATTTGCAAATGAATTTAACCAATTTACAACGTCCTTGTACCACTGTAATGCTTTGCATCTAAACAACAAAGACATCACCACTTCTGTTGCGACTGTCTTTACTATGATGGACCGTCTCTAATCATAAAATCTGTTTGACATAGCACGTCTCAGAACGACCGGTAGTGTTGTGCAATGCGCTGATTTTCCGGCCAGTGCTTTGCCAAAAAAATTAAATGCAATATAAATAAAAGTAAATCTTTGCAATAAGCCGAAATTGCAGCAAGCAAAGTGTTGGGGTAAAAAAAGGTAAATTTATGCGGAAAATCTTATGAGATTCCACCGTATAAGGAGGACATCAATAAAAGCAGCTTTGGAATTAGAAAAAAGCCAATTGAGGCTCGATTAGCGAGCTTTGACTGGATACAAGGGAATCTGAAGTAGTCAGTTGCAGAAATGATGTACTTCAATGAGGTTTTGGTAAGATAGAATATCTGGTAAGTTGGTGGTAAGTCAGATTATGCTAATTGAAAGGTAAGCAACAGAAAACTTTAGATGTTTGACTTATCGTATACGAGTAAATAATAAATAAATAGCAATGTAGTGAAAGAGTCTTCCTCCTCTATGTTCGAGCTCGTTGTTTTTATTAATATTAAATAATATTTATTTTAAAATAAGTTTTTAGGTGCGCTAGGAACTGAAAGCATGGCTCTTACTAAGTTTCAAAAGTGGCCATTCGAATAGTGTCTGCCTGTGTGTTTGGTAGATATGCAAATATGCTGCCACACTAACAAATGACCCCATCAAAAGCAAGCTACATAACTCATGGTAGAAAACAGATTAGAAAGAATTTATATGACTTAAATTACTGCTAATCCAAATATAAACAATCAACACTTGACAAACAATGGACGGACAGAGAAAACAGAAGACAAAGGACTGAAATTGTTTTGTTGGTATGCAAATGTGTGTTGACTGGCAAGCTTCTGAGTTTTTGAGTCTGCAATCAAGCGCAGTTGAAGGACTAGCTGTTGAAGTGTTTTCTTAGTTTTGACAGCTTCATCAAATCATCATTACACTCAAAGTCAACAGCAACAGCGAGAGCAACAGGAATATCAATATTGGAGCAAGAGTACCCACAAGTTGGCATGCATATGTGGCGCACGTCTTCCTTTACTTTCTTAGCCATACCCATGCTGCTTTTCTTCTAACAGCTATATTTACATTTTTACAAGGATTACGACAAAATATGACAGCTAAGAAGTGGGAGATAAGGGTATAAAATCTGGGATGAAAAAAAATTAACAACTTAGGTCAAACAGAAGCTTTTTCTGCAGCTATATTTTGTTGGCAATGCAAGAAGCTACACTGAGGGTAAAATGCATAGTAAAAATGAATACTTTATACATATTTGATTTTCTTTTAAAAATGTTCGTATTTAAAAATAATATTTTGGTATCTGGTAATTTAGCATGTACGTATTTAAATGTTTACATCTGAGTATGTATATGTAGGTGTACATACCCTGCAAAAAATTATGCGACTTATCTCTCAAGATAGTATTCCGAGATTACTCTCAATCGGGCACACTTATGCATTAATTAGTCGCGACTAAATAGTCTCCTACGGGCATTATTGGAGATCAATTGGTCTCGACTTAGCCCTTATGGGTATAATTGGGGATCATTGTATCCCCGACTCATCTCTAACGGGTACTATAATCGATTTAATGACATGCACTTAGACAATGAAATTTCATGTGCGGCGTTGGCACAGAGAGAGAGTATTCGCTTAACAAAACTGGGAACCTCGGTTCGAATCGCAGCTGGCGAAGAATTTTATTTTTATTTTTAAAAAGTTCGGGTATAAAGGGGAACAATTAGTCTCTTCATAGGAAATGCTCGAACAAAAGCGAACAGTTTATTCCATATAAAGGGATCAGAAGTGGTATAAGTCGCAAGTTCCCTTGCAATTGCTATCGGAGTCATCCCGGATTAGACGCAGGGTACGCACACCAAGCATGCAGAGCGGTGATAACACACACATCCATACATAGTGCATCCCAGTGGAAAAAGGTCCCAGTGGGGAAAATAGGAATGCATTACCTTTTTTCCAAGAACAACAACAAGAACAACTGCGGTTGAACGAAAACATTAATCGCAATGTAAACGAGGGGATGATGTGTAATTTTTAAGCCTCAAACAAAACAAAAAAATTAAAACTAACTGAAGTATGTTTTTTTTTGGGACGTTCTCCCAACAGCTGGATGCGTGTTCGACTGCCATATTGTTGGTCACGGGTTCGACACGGACTTTATTTTTATACCCGAGCGCACTTGTGCGCAAGGGTATATTAATTTTGTTCACATAACGGTTGTTTGTAACAGCCAAAACGAATCGAGATAGATATAGACAAATGTATACATAAATGCTCAGAATGAATAGAGAAATTGATTAAGCCATGTCTGTCTATCCGTCCGTCTGTCCGTCCGTCCGTGTACACGATAACTCTAGCAAAAATTGAGATATCTCAACGAAATTTGGTATGTAGGTTTCCCTTACTCCAAGGTAGGTTGGTATTGAAAATGGGCGAAATCGGACTGTAACCACGCCCACTTCCCATATAACGGTAATTTCCAGAAATACGAAAACTGCGATATTTTAGTAACTACTGAAGATTATTCACTCAAAATTGATATTTACAACAATTTTTAGACGAAAAATAAGAATATTATAAATTTTTGGAAAATGGGCGTAGCCACGCCCACTTATGGTTACATGTGTATATCTTGGTAACCGCTGCACCAATTTCTTCCAAACTTGGCACAGTTGTTGGCCTTGGTACAGCATAAAAAATCGCCGAAACTTTTTAAAATCGGACAATAACCACGCCCACATCCCATATAACGGTAATTTAGAGAAATACAAAATCTTCGATAAATCAGTAAATATTGAAGCTAATTTATTCAAAATTGATGCTTGCAACAATTCTTTACCAAGAAATACGTTTATGATAAAATTTTGGAAAAAGGGCGTGGCACCAACCACTTATGATCACATATATGTATCTCGGTAACCGTTCTACCAATTTGTACCAAACTCGGTATGGTTATTGTACTTGCCACGTGTAAGCAAAACGTTGAAAATTATTGAAATCGGACTAAAATAACGGCCGATTCTCATATAACGGTAAATTTAAGAAATGCTTGAAACTTCAATATTTCGAAATTGAAGGACGCTAATTTACTCAAAATTGATACACCTCGGCTTACCATCTAGCGGAAGGTTTCGGAANCGGCTCCGCCCGAACTTAGATTTTCTTACTTGTTATTTTTATTTTTTTATTCTATTTATAGAATGTATTTATAGTTTCGTAAAGCGACATGCGACACATTACCCCGTGGAGAAATTCTTGCATCTTCTCGTGCATAGGTTATAGGGGCTATCCATTACTTTTTGCATTCCTTTACATTACATTTTTCCACTGGGGTTTATAAGGACGAATGTGTAGGTATTTAAAATTCGCTTTTTAATTTATCTTATTTTTTTTTAAGTTAATAAAGTTAGGAGGGCGAAATTCGAGGATGTCATCGTGTCTATATTAGTTCTTCATATATAATTTTTTCAAAAATAAATATTGCAAATTTTAAAGGTTAATATTTTAAAAGGAAATTTTCTATACCCATTCGTCCTGATGCACAAAAAATTTAATATTTTTTAGTTCTACAGGATTTTCTATTTTATTTGATACCCACGTTGTTATTCTACATTGCACTGAATTTTTTAAATATATATATATTTTTTTAATTAATCTTTGAAATTTCAAAGTCCTTTAAAAAACTTCCTGACGTCGGAGAGAAAAACTAAATAAACAATTTTACTATCTTTTGCCCATAGTTTCAAGAACATATTCATTTTTGTGTGTGTAAAATTTACTGTCGCACGGTGTAACAGCTTTTGAGTTAGTCAAAAACTAAACTTGCAAAATACCGAAAATTGCGAAATTTATAATTTTGCATACCGCTCGAAAAAAATATTATTTTTTTCCTTCCAAATCAAAAATGGTCGATTCCTACCTTTTACCCAAGTACAGTACGCCCTCATTTCAATTGTTTTAATTTAATTTCGAATATTATTACACTTCTCTATAATTTTTGAATGCAATTTCTCAATCTTAAGTAAATATGTAAACAAGTTAGTCTTTGACAAGCAGACATGTTGTTTGAAATTCTTCCTTCCTACTTGCTTGCAATCGTTATTATCTTATCCTACTCTAGCCCACACATCATATTTATGTCATACATTTACCATTCTATCATAATTTTTCCTCTACTTAATATTCTTAATATTCTACTGCTACTTTCCTGCTTACTATACTCAATCTCTTTGTTGTTATCTATTTGTAAATTATTAGTATGCATACTCGTTACTGCTGTTGTCTTAAAAGATAATACAATCACTAAACACGCAAGTGCATACATCCATACATACATATTACACATGTTGTATAATAAAAAACAACACCACAAAAATTTCATGCTTGCGAGCATGTCATACTAACACTACAAAAAAAAAAA